>NW_006788722.1:1809513-1810082 GCF_000442215.2 Lipotes vexillifer
ATATATATAAAACTGAATCACTTTGCTGTACAGTAGAAATTAACACAACATTGTAAATCAACTATAATTCAATAAAAAATAAGTAAATAAAAGATACATCCTTCTCAAAAAAAAAAAGTGTTAATGTCTTTAAGATTCCTTCCATAAGTGGTATTTAGAGTCTTCGTTGGTATTTGTAGTTTATGGAGCTGAATTTTCCTGATGGAAGAGTCTGACCATTGTTGACAAGAGGATAAATGTCCAATGTCTGTGTCTTTTCTGTCTTTATGTTCTATCTCTAAAAGCCAGATGTGGGATTGCTAGAAGGCAGCCGTTCCTGCCAGACTTCCAACAGAAAGCTGTTTAGACAGCCATTATTATTTTCTTTTCAAACTTTTTGATAACACTGGAGTCACTGTTTTTAACAAGTAAAAATAATCAAATGTAGGGCTTCCCTGGTGGCGCAGTGGTTGAGAGTCCGCCTGCCGATGCAGGGGACATGGGTTTGTGCCCCGGTCTGCGAAGATCCCACATGCCGCGGAGCGGCTGGGCCCGTGAGCCATGGCCGCTGAGCCTGCGTGTCCGGAGCC
>NW_006788722.1:1810135-1834692 GCF_000442215.2 Lipotes vexillifer
AAAAAAAAAAAAAAAAAAAAATCAAATGTAACATAGAGCACTGTAAATAAAACAAGAAATTTGTGTCAGAATTTTACCATCTTGTTGCCCCCAGAGGTATGAAGCCTACCTGAGAGAAATCACTGACTCTTCTTTCCGTATAATTTCTTGAATTTATACATCTCACATTTGAGCCTATTTTTTCTTTCTTACTTCACTCATCTCCCCCACCCTCCCCCCACCACTACCACCACCTTGGACAATAAAGTCAAAGTAAAGAAAGAATTTAATTGCAAAATAGCAGAACTTCTGCCTAATAATATTTACTTTTTTAGTATTTCATTTAAAATTGGTCAAACAGTTTTCAAGTGAAAATATATGAGGCTGAAAAGGTGAAGTAAACAAAGTCCCAAACCACAGAAAATTTGTCCCAAATTAAAATATAAATGTGACATTTCATCTCTAGTTCAGTAGTTTTAAAATGTTGTAGAGCATAATGTCTCTTGAGATTGTAAAAAAATATTTTTCACTTTCCTCAATCACTATTCCCCTTTCTCCAAACACACACACACACACACACACACACACACACACACACACACAGTCACACGCACTCACCCACACATACATTTAAAGAGTTTCGTGGCAAATAAGTGTGGGTAAATAAGTTTGGAAAGCTGCGTCTCTTGGTGATTCATGATGTGTCTAAGCATCTTAAAGCCTCTGCGAAACTGTCAGTTAAGTGGACCCTTTGACATTGTGTAACAACATCATTGCCCCAGGAATACTGATTTTATTTTGGGGATTCACAGCTTCAGAAATGCAGGAGTAGAAATATAAGTAAGAGTCAAGCCCCAGATCTGCAGCAACTTAAGCGCTGGCCAGATTGGAACCCTGTGTGGGTGGCACATAATTGTTGCAGGGGTGAAAGGCCTGGCCATCAGAAAGACTTCAGTTTGAATCCAGCTCGACATCCTAAGCGTATGTTCATGGGCAGGTGACCTCAACTCCCTGCAGCTGTGATTCCTCATTTATAAAAACTGGAGTTGTGAATATATACCTCATTGTGTTATTGGGAGGGGCTGGCACATTTTGAGGGACTGGTAGACGCTCGAAATAGAAATTCCCCAGGAATGTTGTTAGAAATTTCGAAGTCTCAATGCATAATGTTCTCCTTAAAGGGTTAGTGAACGGCTCTAGAAATGTCAACCAAAGCAACTTCCTCCTTATTTGTTGGTAATTACAGGTTCACAGAGTCTTTTTTTTTTTATATCAAAACAGGTAGCCTCCCTGAGTAACACGGCTATGAGTTCATGACTAGGAGCAAATGCAAAGAAGAAATGAGTCAGCTTTTCTCAGTCCGTGAGAATTATCAACACAAATACAGTTCTGATGGCGTCAGGGGAAGAAGGTACATCTCTTTATCATGGGTTTATCTTGCTGCTTTCCTATTAATATGACTGTGATATTTACTGGTGTTCGTTCTTTATTACTCTTGCGCCTCTCAAGTTCACATCACTTATAAATAAGAAGAAAGTATAAGTGTGCTATTTTTCCTTTTCATATATAAATATGCTGATGCATGGAAATGTACCATAAAGTTATGGTAAGAAATGCAAATCGGGGGAAAAGATAAAAAAGATGAAAAGTCTGAAAAGTAAGAGACGTCATGAAGGGGAAGGAAAAAATGAGAAGAAATAATGCTGGCAACTGCTATTGAAATGAATTGGGTCCTGTTTGGGATTGACATGTACACACTGCTATATTTAAGATAGACAACCAACAAGGACCTACTGTATAGTACAGGGAACTCTTCTTATCATTCTATAACAACCTAAATGGGAACAATATTTGAAAAAGAATAGAGACATGTATATGTAAAAAAATTAAATCAAATTAAATTAAATTTTAAAAATAGAGAAAGAAATGAATCGGGTCCTGCCCCTGAGTGGAACTGTCAAGAATTTTGTGATGTGAGCTAAAGCGGGCTTAGAATGACACTTGGATTTTCAGAAGATAGTATCTGAAGCAGATGATGATGCAAATACCCTTCTTGATATTTGATGTGGGTATCATATTGCATTTTTGGTTTCTGGTACTTTTTTTTGGCTGTGCCTCGCAGCTTGTGGGATCTTATTTCCCTGACCAGGGATGGAACCTGGGCCCCCCGCAGTGAGAGCTTGGAGTCCTAAGCACTGGACCACTGGGGAATTCCCCTGGTACTTCTTTAGATTACTTTGTCATAAGAGTTCTTGTCTAATATTTCAGACACTCTTAGAAGTGGTGAGTTTTGAAAGTATATGTATGTGAATTACGTCATAAACAACATGCTATTAAATGAGAATTATCTGGGAAAATTCTTGTAAAATTTCACTGATATATCTACAACATATTTTCTTCCCTAAAAAATCCTTCACTGCAGTGGACCACCATTGCCAGGAAAGATAGTCTTAAAGCTATGAAGTGTTGGTTCCTGCCAAAGTTGAGAAGACATAAACAACTCTGCTTTATTTAATTGTTAAAAAAAAACAAACAAAAACAAAAAAAACCCCACAGATACTTATTGAGATCCTTCTTCTATATGTCATATATTATGCTGGGCTGAAGTATTGTGTTGGGGAAGTAAGGCATATGCACATTAATTCATTCAATAGACATTGAGTGCCTACCATGTGCCAGACTCTGTATTATATTCTAGTTATATTCTAGTTGGTTAATTGGGTAAGACAGTGAGTATAGGTAAATTGCAGACAAATTAGAGAGTGATGAGGGATGTGTGCTAAGAATAAGACAAAATGTAGAGAAATGAAGGGTGTGCGAAGGGAGTTGAAATAGTAGATAAGGTGGCTAGGGAAGGTCTTGCTGAGAAGGTGTGTTTTGTGTAAAGACCTGAGGAAATGAGGGAGTGAGTCTCATGGATACTTGGGAAAGGAGCAGTTCAGGCAGAGGAAACAGCAGGTGCCAGGGGCCTAAGTAACAAGTGTGCCTGGCAGGAAGAGCTGGAAGCAGATGGCTGAACAGGGTGGAGGAGGGGTGGAGCCGCAGGAGATGCAATCACAGGAGGAATGGAGAACCAGGTCATGGGGGGCCTTGTTTGTCTTAGAAAGACTCAGGCTTTCACTCTGAGTCAGAAAATTGTTAGAGGGCTTTTTGTTTGTTTAGTTTAGTTTTTCTTATTTTTTTTACAGATGAGAGATGTATGTGACTTTCCGTTTTTGTTTTATTGTTTTTTGTTTTTGTTTTTGGCTGTGTGGTGCAGCTTGCAGGATTTTAGTTCCTCGACCAGGGATTGAACCTGGGCCCTCAGCAGTGAAAACATTGAGCCTTAACCCCTGGACCACCAAGGAATTCCCTCACTTCTGTTTTTTTTTAAAATTTTTAAATTAAATTTAATTTATTTTTTATACAGCAGGTTCTTATTCATCATCAATTTTATGCACATCAGTGTATACATGTCAATCCAAATCTCCCAATTCGTCACACCCCCCCCACAACCCCTGCTGCTTTCTGCCCTTGGTGTCCATACGTTTGTTCTCTACATCTGTGTCTCAATTGCTGCCCTGCAAACCGGTTCATCTGTATCATTTTTCTAGGTTCCACATACATGCGTTAATATACGATATTTGTTTTTCTCTTTCTGACTTCATTTTATATGACAGTGTCTAGATCCATCCACATCTCTACACATGACCCAATTTCGTTCGTTTTTATGGCTGAGTAATATTCCATTGTATATATGTACCACATCTTCTTTATCTATACATCTGTCAATGGACACTTACGTTGCTTCCATGACATGGCTATTGTAAATAGTGCTGCAATGAACATTGGGATGCATGTGTCTTTCTGAATTATGTTTTTTTCTGGGTATATGTCCAGTAGTGGGATTGCTGGGTCATATGGTAATTCTATTTTTGTTTTTTAAGGAACATCCATACTATTCTCCATAGTGGCTGTATCAATTTACATTCCCACCAACAATATAAGAGGGTTCCCTTTTCTCCACCCCCTCTCCAGCATTTGTTGTTTGTAGATTTTCTGATGATGCCCATTCTAACTGGTGTGAAGTGATACCTCATTGTAATTTTGATTTGCATTTCTCTAATAATTAGTGATGTTGAGTAGCTTTTCATGTGCCACTTGGCCATCTCTATGTCTTCTTTGGAGAAATATCTATTTAGGTCTTCTGCCAATTTTTGGATTGGGTTGTTGGTTTTTTTTTAAACTGAGCTGCATGAGCTGTTTAAATATTTTGGAGGTTAATCCTTTGTCCATTGATTCACTTGCAAATATTTCCTCCTATTTTGAGGGTTGTCTTTTTGTTTTGTTTACGGTTTCCTATGCTATGCAAAAGCTTTTAAGTTTCATTAGGTCCCATTTGTTTATTTTTGTTTCTATTTCCCTTAGTCTAGGAGGTGGATCAAAAAGAGCTTGCTGTGATTTATGTCAAAGAGTGTTCTTCCTATGTTTTCCTCTAAGAGTTTTATAGTGTCCGTCTTACATTTAGGTCTTTAATCCATTTTGAGTTTATTTTTGTGTACGATGTTAGGGAGTGCTCTAATCTCATTCTTTTACATATAGCTGCCCAGTTTTCCCAGCACCACTTATTGAAGAGACTGTCATTTCTCCATTGTATATCCTTGCCTCCTTTGTCATAGATTAGTTGACTATAGGTGCATGGGTTTATCTCTGGGCTTTCTATTCTATTAAATTGATCTATATTTCTGTTTTAGTGCCAGTACCATACTGTCTTGATGACTGTAGCTTGGAGTATAGTCTGATCAGGGAGGCTTATTCCTCCAGCTCTGTTTTTTTTCTCAAAATTGCTTTGACTATTCAGGGTCTTTTGTGTTTCCATACAAACTGTGAAATGTTTTGTTCTAGTTCTGTGAAAAATGCCAGTGGTAGTTTGATAGGGATTGCATTGAATCTGTAGATTGCTTTGGGTAGTATAGTCATTTCCACAACGTTGATTCTTCCAATCCAAGAACATGGTATATCTCTCCATCTATTTGTATCATCTTTAATTTATTTATCAGTATCTTATACTTTTCTGCATATAGGTCTTTTGTCTCCTTATGTAGGTTTATTCCTAGATATTTTATTCTTATTGTTACAGTGATAAATGGGAGTGTTTCCTTAATTTCACCTTCAGATTTTTTATCATTAGTGTATAGGAATGCAAGAGATTCCTGTGCATTAAATTTGTATCCTGCTATTTTACCAAATTCATTGATTATCTCTAGTAGTTTTCTGGTGGCATCTTTAAGATTCTCTATGTATAGTATCATGTCATCTGCAAACGGTGAAAGCTTTACTTCTTCTTTTCCCATTTATACTACTTTTATTTCTTTTTTTCTCTGATTGTCATGGCTAGGACTTCCAAAACTGTGTTGAATAATAGTGGTGAGAGTGGACATCCTTGTCTTGATCCTGATCTTAGAGGAAATGCTTTCAGTTTTTCACCACTGAGAATGATGTTTGCTGTGGGTTTGTCATATATGGCCTTTATTATGTTGAGGTAGGTTCCCTCTATGCCCACTTTCTGGAGAGTTTTTATGATAAATTGGTGTTGAATTTTGTCAAAAGCTTTTTCACCATCTATTGAGATGTTCGTATGGTTTTTCTTCTTCAATTTGTTAATATGGGTATCACATTGATTGAGTTGTGTATATTGAAGAGTCCTTGCATTCCTGGGATACATCCCTCTTGATCATGGTGTATGATCCTTTTAATGTGCTGTTGGATTCTGTTTGCTAATATTTTGTTGAGGATTTTGCATCTATATTCATGAGTGATATTGGTCTGTAATTTTCTTTTTTTGTAGTAACTTTGTCTGGTTTTGGTATCAGGGTGATGGTGGCCTCATAGAATGAGTTTGGGAGTGTTCCTTCCTCTGCAATTTTTTGGAAGAATTTGAGAAGGATGGGTATTAGCTCTTCTCTAAATGTTTGATAGGATTCTCCTGTGAAGCCATCTGGTCCTGGGCTTTTGTTTGTTGGAAGATTTTTAATCAGTGTCAATTTCAGTGCTTGTGATTGGCCTGTTTACATTTTCTATATCTTTCTGGTTCAGTCTCAGAAGGTTGTGCTTTTCTAAGAATATGTCCATTTCTTCCAGGTTGTCCATTTTATTGGCATATAGTTGCTTGTAGTAGTCTCTCATGATCCTTTGTATTTCTGCAGTGTCAGTTGTTACTTCTCCTTTTTCATTTCTAATTCTATTGATTTGAGTCTTCTCCCTGTTTTTCTTGATGAGTCTGGCTATTGGTTTATCAATTTTGTTTATCTTCTCAAAGAACCAGCTTTTAGTTTTATTGATCTTTGCTATTGTTTCCTTCATTTCTTTATCATTTACTTCTGATATGATCTTTATGATTTCTTTCCTTCTGCTAACCTTGGGGTTTTTTTTTGTTCTTCTTTCTCTAATTGCTTTAGGTATGAGGTTAGGTTGTTTATTTGAGATGTTTCTTGTTTCTTAAGATAGGATTGTATTTCTATAAACTTCCCTCTTAGAACTGCTTTTGCTCCATCCCATAGGTTTTGGGTGGTCGTGTTTTCATTGTCATTTGTTTCTAGGTATTTTTTGATTGCCTCTTTGATTTCTTCAGTGATCTCTTGGTTATTAAGTAGTGTATTGTTTAGCCTCCATGTGTTTGTATTTCTTACAGATTTTTTCCTGTAATTGATATCTAGTCTCATAGTGCTGTGTTTGGAAAAGATACCTGATACAATTTCAATTTTCTTAATTTTACCAAGGCTTGATTTGTGACCCAAGATATAATCTATCCTGGAGAATCTTCCTTGAGCACTTGAGAAGAAAGTGTATTCTGTTGTTTATGAATGGAATGTCCTATAAATATCAATTAAGTCCATCTGGTTTAATGTATCAGTTAAAGCTTGTGTTTCCTTATTTATTTTCATTTTGGATGATGTGTCCATTGGTGAAAGTGGGGTGTTAAAGTTCCCTACTATGATTGTGTTACTGTCAATTTCCCCTTTTTATGGCTGTTAGTATTTGCCTTATGTATTGAGGTGCTCCTATGTTGGGTGCATAAATATTTACAAGTGTTATATCTTCTTCTTGGATCGATCCCTTGATGATTATGTAGTGTCCTTCTTTGTCTCTTGTAATAGTCTTTACATTAAAGTGTATTTTGTCTGACATGAGAATTGCTACTCCAGCTTTCTTCTGATTTCCATTTGCATGGGGTATCTTTTTCCAACCCCTCACTTTCAGTCTGTATGTGTCCCTAGGTCTGAAGTGGGTGTCTTGTAGACAGCATATATATGAGTCTTGTTTTTGTATCCATTCAACCAGTCTGTGTCTTTTGGTTGGAGCATTTAATCCAGTCACGTTTAAGGTAATTATCGATATGTATGTTCCTATTACCATTTTCTTAATTGTTTTGGGTTTGTTTTCGCAGGTCCTTTTATTCTCTTGTGTTTCCCACTTAGAGAAGTTCCTTTAGCATTTGTTGTTGAGCTGGTTTGGTGGTGCTGAACTCTCTTAGCTTTTCCTTGCCTGTAAAGGTTTTAATTTCTCCATCGAATCTAAATGAGATCCTTGCTGGGTAGAGTAATCTTAGCTGTAGTTTCTTCCTTTTCATCACTTTAAGTGTATCATGCACTCCCTTCTGGCTTGTAGAGTTTCTGCTGAGAAATCAGCTCTTAACCTCGTGGAATTCCCTTGTATGTTATTTGTCTTTTTTCCCTTACTGCTTTCAATAATTTTTCTTTGTCCTTAATTTTTGCCAGTTTGATTACTCTGTGTCTCAGCATGTTTCTCCTTGGGTTTATCCTGTATGGGACTCTCTGTGCTTCCTAGACTTGGGTGGCTATTTCCTTTCCCATGTTAGGGAATTTTTAGACTATAATCTCTTCAAATATTTTCTTGGGTCCTTTCTCTCTCCCTTCTCCTTTGGGACTCCTATATTGTGAATTTTGTTGTGTTCAATATTGTCCCACAGGTCTCTTAGGCTGCCTTAATATCTTTTCATTCTTTTTTCTTTATTCTGTTCTGCAGCAGTGAATTCCACCATTCTGTCCTCCAGGTCACTTATCTGTTCTTCTGCCTCAGTTATTCTGCTATTGATTCCTTCTAGTGCATTTTTCATTTCAGTTATTGTATTGTCCATCTCTCTTTGCTTGTTATTTAATTCTTCTAGGTCTTTGTTAATCATTTCTTGCATCTTTTCGATCTTTGCCTCCATTTTTTTCCCGAGGTCCTGGATCATCTTCACTATCATTATTCTGAATTGTTTTTCTGGAAGGTTGCCTGTCTCCACTTCATTCAGTTGTTTTTCTGGGGTTTTATGTTGTTGCTCCTTCTGGTACATAGCTCTCTGTCTTTTCTTCTTATCTATCTTTCTGTGAATGTGGTTTTTGTTCCACAGGCTGCAGGATTGTAGTTCTTCTTGCTTCTGCAGTCTGCACTCTGGTGGGTAAGGTTATCTATGAGGCTTGTGCAAGTTTCCTGAATGGAGGGACTGGTGGTAGGTAGAGCTGGCTGTTGCTCCGGAGGGCAGAGCTCTGTAAAACTTTAATTCGCTTGTCTGTTGATGGGTGGGGCTGGGTCATCTCCCTGTTGGTTGTTTGGCCTGAGGCAACGCAACACTGGAGCCTACCAGGGCTCTTTGGTGGCACTAATGGTGGACTCTGGGAGGGCTCACGCCAAGGAGTACTTCCCAGAACTTCTGCTGCCAGTGTCCTTGTCCTTGTGGTGAGACAGAGCCACCCCCCAACTCTGCAGGAGACCCTCCAACACTAGCAGGTAAGTCTGGGTCAGTCTCTATGGGGTCACTTCTCCATCCCCTGGGTCCCAATGTGCACACTACTTTTTGTGTGCCCTCCAGGAGTGGAGTCTCTTTTTCCCCCAGTCCTGTTGAAGTCCTGCAATCAAATCCCGCTAGGCTTCAAAGTCTGATTCTCTAGGAATTCCTCCTCCCATTGCCAGACCCCCAGGTTTGGAAGCCTGACGTGGGGCTCAGAACCTTCACTCCAGTGGGTGGACTTCTGTGGTATAAGCGTTCTCCAGTTTGTGAGTCACCCACCCAGCAGTTATGGGATTTGATTTTATTGTGATTGCACCCTTCCTACCATCTCATTGTGGTTTCTCCTTTGTCTTTGGATGTGGGGTATCTTTTCTGGTGAGTTCCAGTGTCTTCCTGTCGATGTTGTTCAGCAGTTAGTTGTGATACTGGTGTTCTCGCAGGAGGGAGTGAGAGCACGTCCTTCTACTCCACCATGTTGAACCAATTTCTTTTCATTACTTGCCCAGGAATCCCCCCCTAAATAGGCAGAAGCATCTGGCGCATCCGGAAACCCTGACTTCCATTTTAACAATGTTACTTTGGCTGCTGTGTAGTGACTAGGGAGAAGGAATAAGGTGGAAGAAGGGAGACCCTTTAGTGTGCTATGGAAATAAACCAGGTGAGAAATTATGGTGTCTTGGAATAGAGTGGGGATGGGTAAGAAGTGATCAAATTCTGGGTACATTTTGAAAGTATATCCAGAGGAGGTTTTGGTCGATTAAATGTGGTAAAGAGAAATGTCAAAGACTCCTCTGGAATTTTCAGTCTGAGCAAAGCATGAGATGAAGTAGACCAAAGCACAAGCAGGTTTGGGTGAGGTGGTGAAAATCAGAAGTTCAGCCTTAGTCATGTTAGGCTCTGGTTGCCTATTAGACAGCCACGTGGCCATGATATAGGAGCCTGGAGTTGAGGGGAGAAGTCCAAGCTGGAGATATAAATTTGGAAGTTGTCAGCATACAGATGGTAGTTAAAGCAATACAGCTGGATGAAATCATCTAGGGAATAAGTTTTTTGTATAAAAGAGAAAAGATCCAGTGGGTGAGCCCGGGATCTCTTCCCAATTTAGTGGTGCAGAAAATTGGATAATCCAGCAAAAGTGAGTGAGAAAGAATAAATTTGTGAGGTAGTAGGAAAACCAAAATAGGGATAAAACAAAATATAGAAATTGCTGAGAGAGAGAGAGAGAGAGACAGAGAGAGAGAGAGAGAGAAGTGTCAACTGTAAACTGTGTCAAATGAAACTTAAAGGTCAGGGAGATGAGGACTCAGAGCTGGCCATTGCATTTAGCAACATGGTGACCTTAGGAAGCACATATAAAGAAGAAATACTATTGGAGCAAAACTCAAGTGCCCAGTGTGTGGTATAAATCCTACACGTGAGGATGGCCTAGAAAGCATAGATTTCTGGACTCTATTCCCAGAAAATTGACCCTGTAAGTCTCGAATGGTGCTTGGGAAACGTTATTTATAAAATTTTCCATCTCATTCAGAAGATCAGCCATATTTGGTATCCTATAGGTGATTCACAGTCAGGAGAAAGAGTAATCAAGGTGAACAACACAATGTTACTTGGAGCAGAAAAGTTAAGTTGAAGAAGCAGAGAGAAGCTAGGAAACCTTGCTACCACCTCATGAGCAATGCAGCCAACTGATGGTAATGAATACGAAAAAGAATCCCAAGCTGCTTAGATGAGGGGGAGATGTATTTGAAAAAGGAGGTGGAAGCTGAATACTGCAAACCTGGCAAGTCCAGCTAAGGCTGTGTAAGTAACAGAGTCACAGAGTGCTTCTGAACCTGAATGGGACAGAACTGAATTGATGTTTGAGAGTATTAAATATGGTAGCAATTTTTTTTTTTTTTTTTTTTTTTTCTTGCGTTATGCGGGCCTCTCACTGTTGTGGCCTCTCCCATTTGCGGAGCACAGGCTCCGGACGCGCAGGCTCAGTGGCCATGGCTCACGGTCCCAGCCGCTCCGCGGCATGTGGGATCTTCCCGAAACGGGGCACGAACCCGCGTCTCCTGCATCGGCAGGCGGACTCTCAAGCACTGCGCCAATATGGTAGCAATTTTTAAAGAAAGGAATTTTAAAGTAATCCATTGTAAAAGTTGTCTTTCATCTCAACTTTGATAGTTAACATTTTGGTTTTAGGCTTCTTTGTGAACCTCAGTTTCAGGGTTTTATAACTCTAAATTAGAATTACTAACCATTGCTACATCTTTGTGATTTCTATCGCCAATCTATTTTCTACCATTATTTACATTTACCTTGAAGAGTTATTCTCAGTTAATAAGCCCTAATATTCTTATGAGCTCACACATTTTGATCAATGTGTAATATTTATTTTACTGTGACTGATTTTAAATACTTTGACAACTACATTCATCAGGCAGAATGTGGCATTGAGGAATCTTGCATTGGACTATAACGCAGAGAAACTCAGAGGTAAGAGTAGGGTAACAGTATGATTTATCATTTGCACAAGGACACTGTTGAGAGAAAAAGTGCCATTGATAATTACATCAGGACAATGGGCACAAACTAGACTGTTCAGGTAAGTTGGGACATGTGGTCACCCAGGAAAGAGCCATACTTTGTTGCTAAGTTTAATGTTAAAAAGAATATTATGCTTATGGAACGTATGAGAAATTTGCCTTTTGAGTATATTGAGTGTGTCTAGGCTGTAAACAATATTATTCAAACATCTGCTAAAGGACAACCAGACAAGTAGTGCAGGTAATATGGATGTGTATAGAGATTCTACAAAATACTGTGGCTCTTTAATAGTGATTTTGTGTCATGACTATTTGGATTGTTTATATCTATTTTGAGATTTGCATTCTATATGTTTGGGCTGTATAACGATGGTAAAGGTTATAACCCCTTCAAATATTCTGCTAAAAGTTCTAATATTTGGAAATGTGTAGTGAACACAAAAAGAATGTGTACTTCTAACATGGAAATGATTAGTCTCCAATGATTACTAAGAATCGTTTCTCTGAAGGTGTGTTAAGAATAACTAAAGACATGAACTGTAGTTAAACACTTCCATTAACTTCTAGGAAACTCTCCTTAGGTTGTACTTCCTTTGTCTTCAAATATATTCTGGTATCTCCCAACATGAATAAGAAAAAGTCGGTTTGACCCTGACAATATTTCTATTTACCCATTCTCTTTAAAAATTACCACATGATTGTTGAACCTAATGATAGATTTTCAATCCATTCTCTTTGTTAACCTCACAGTATTCAGTGATCTCTCCTTCTGAAAATTCCACCCCCTTTTTTTTGAAATATTACAGTTTCCTCATGTGTAAACCTTCTAGAAGTGTTTTACCGAAGCTTTTTTTCTCCTCCTTTTCCAAAGTTGTCGATATTGCTCGAGGGTAATTCTGTATGTGTTCTTCTTTTCTAAATTATTTTCATCTAACCCAAGAGGTTTCAATATCAATCATGCTGATGACCCCAAATCTCACGCTGACTTTTCATCTCTCTCTCAGTTACTGGATTTATCACTATATCTCAATTTCAGCGTATTTCAAGCAAAACTCATGTCTTTCTCATGACCAGTTCCCACATCTGACTTCCTTGCACAATTCCCTAAAACGGTTGACTGATGGATGCTTTGTGATGGAACAGCATAGCCTTTCACACACTCAACACTGCTTTTCCAGTGCTTGACAGCAATAGTCGTAGGAAATTTTTCATCTTATAATTCTGCCTCAGGAATCTCAGCAGTGTAGTTAATTCATATCATAGTTAATTCATATTATCATGCTCAAGGCATTGTAGTGCAAAACTTGGGCAACCTTCCTACTTAGGGGCAAAGATTGACTCTATAAAGCTTATAGTACAGAGTTGCTGAGCAGGATGCATTACTAACATGGGCCGCTTGTACTCAAGAGAAAAAAGAGAGAGAGAAGAGGGTCAGACTCCACTTGTCCAGTTTTTCTTCCAAAACTCACCAGTCAAATTAAATCAGAGAAGCAAGGAATGTAATGGAAATGATACTTCCCTTGCATGAAAAAAAGAATAACATGAATGGAAAGTACCTCCTCCCAATAGCCCCATTCTTTTAAGCTAATTGGACAAGTAGTAGCTGGGAAGAGTCATCAAATCTACTACATAACCCAACAGTAAAGTGAGAGTAATAAAGTGTCCCACATTTGGATATAAAACCACATTGCATTTTCAGATTGCCAAAGAGAATTAAATCCAAAGATTAAATCCCTGAAATTCAAAGTACAAAGCATCAAATCTTCTTGTCCTATGGGCTAATTTCACAGGAACTAAAGTCCAAAATTCATTAACTACCCCACCTTCTGGTTCTGCTCAGTCTCAGCCAGATGGCTCTTGATGCCTAGGAAGTGTGATTGTTTCAGCAGCTACAGGCAAGTCTGTCTCAAGCCAAGTTCCTCATGCTTCACTTGACAGTCTCAAAAGATTATCTGAGAACTGGCTTCACCAATTGACCAAATTTAGAAAACAAGCCAGTCTTTGGGACCCTGGGCCAGTTATTTCAAGCAAAGATTTGTTCCCAGAACCTAGAGAAAACCCACTGTATTCAGTGTTGTCAAAGATCTTAGTGGGTGTTCATGACATCAGAGTGAGGAGTAGAGAGGAGAGGAGAGAGGAGAGCCTGGGCTCCTGCCTTGGCTTACCTTCGAAACTCATTAATCTAAGTCCCTCTTTCACCACAAGCCCAGGTGAGGAAAGAGAAAGTACAGAGATGGGCCAGGTGAGTTATGCTAGTACAGTCCCCTCCACGTGGAAGAAAACATCAAGAATGGGAAGGAAGTGTCCTCTCACTAACATAAAATAAAAGTTCAACAGATCATTTTGTTTATTGCAGAAGTCTTTTGTGATTACTTTCTGTCCCTTGACGTGTATCCACATTTCAAGTAATGGAGTATTTTCATGACTAAATTATAAGTTTTGTTCCTCATAGCTGTTACCTATAATACATTTATACAAGTTCAATAATTAACTTGTTATTGAACTCATTATTTCTGGATTCTCTGTCACAGAAGAGACAGTGAGAGGCTCACGTGACATATAAACACAAGGGAAAATACCTGTTATTTCAAAACTAGAGAAGTAATATTCAATTTGGAGACAATATTTATTTAATCACTAGCCTCTTTCTAGCTAGTTCACATCTTTAGGCCATGTTCTAAGTCAACAAAGTTTTCTCAAGAGATGGTTCAAAGAGGTAATTACACACATTCTGTAGTAGGATTCGCAACCTTTTTCTGTAAAAGGTCAGATAGTAAATATTTTTGGCTTTTTGGATTATGTGGTCTCTGTTGCAAAGACTAAACTCTGCTTTTGTAGCAAGCAAGAAGCTATAAGCAGCAGGTAAATGAGTGTGACTATGTACCGATAAAACTTTATTTACAAGTAGGTGATTTGGCCCATTGGTCATAGTTTGCTGAACCCTGTTCTAAGGGGTATTTGAAGATTCAGTAAGATAATATGCTTAATATAATGCGTGTCATATGGTATGCATTCAACAAATACTAGTCTGCCATCCTTCTCTTCTTTAGAGAACACTAAGAATTCTTCCAGTCTTCTAAACATGTTAGACAACTATATATATATATACATACACTTTTTTATCCAGATCAGAGGCCAGCACAGTGTAAAGGGGATCATTATCACATCTTCATTACCATCACCATCATCATCATCATCATCTCTAAGGGATTTGTATTCTTATTAAAGTTTACTACTTAATTGTTATTGCAAGAAGTCAACAATATGTCCAGGGACTCAGGCTACTCAATTTAAAATATATGTGTACAAAACAATTCATATGCTTTTATTAAGCAGATACTGAATATAAGTCAGACTGCTATTTAAGTAAGTTTTTATCTATAACATAAAAACTGGTGCAATATCTAGTAGTCTTCCCCAAATGAAACATTAAAAAAACATTATGACTAAAATTAATTTTGAAACAAAGAAGGCTAAAATTAATTTTGCCTTCTTTGTTTCCTAAGCCAATAATTTCATTCTCTCCCTTTAAAAATAATGGAATAGGAAACTATACAAAACTTGTTTCAGAGAATTTGACCAAGTTCTTGGTGTAATAAAAATATATATTTATACATATTTGATTTCTGCACAAGTGCAAAATAAATAACATTATCTTTTCTGTTTTAAGCCATTGCATTATGTTATTCTTCATATGTAGGACTTCACAACCTAAAATAACTCTTCCTGTACATTTGAGTCACCTGGGGAACTTGTAAAACCACTCATGTGAGGACCCCATCTCCAAAGATTCTGATTTAATTTGCTCGGAGTAGGTCCCTGAACTGGTATTTTAAAAAAGCTCCCTAGCTGTTTCTCTGTATTGACAGTCTTAGTTGATGGATCTGCTTTCTTTGCCTGAAGAAAGCCAAAAGGATGGTATATGAGAGACAGTTCCTCTATTACACAAGACTCTGTATTACTGATTTTTGTAGATTGATTACTGAGGGACTATAATGATTTTAAATAATAATTACAAAAGCATGTTAAATAAAAACATGATATTTAAAGAAAGTTTCTAAGGCATACCCATATCCCAGCTGTTTCATCTTCATTTGCTGTCCTTTGCTGCTGATGTTAGCAGTCAGGTTTTTGGTAAGAATAGCAGCTGCAGGAATAGTCTATTAGTCCTGAGGGCTTGCTGTGGCTTCAGTGGTTTCATGTAAGCGACTTAAAAAATACACATATGCTTTTTTAAAAAGTTGAGATACCTATATATTATATTATATATATTAATTTCAGGCTACCACATGATTTAATATTTGTATGTATTGTGAAATGATCACCAGAATGTCTCGTTAGAGTTTATCACCACACATAGTTACAAAATTTATTTTTCTTATGATAAGAATTTTTAAGATCTACTCTCTTAGCAACTTTCAAAAATTCAATACAGTATCATTAACTTTAGTCACCGTGCTCTCCATTACATCCCTAGGACATTTATTTTATAAATAGAAGTTTTTACTGCTTGATCCTCACTTCAGCCATTTCACTCACCCCCAGCTCTGGTGACCACCAATGTGTTTTCTGTATCTATGAGCTTGGTTATTTTGTTTTGTTTTGTTTTTTAGATTCCACATATAAGTGAGATCATATGGTATCTGTCTTTCTCTGACTTATTTCACTTAGTATATTACCCTCTAGATCCATCCATGTTGCAAATGGCAAGATTTTATTCTTTTTTATGGCTGAGTAATATTCCATTATATATATGTATATATATACATACACACACACACACACACACACACACACACACACACACACACACATATATATATATATATATATATATATATACCACTATTTTGTTATGCATCCATCTATCAATGGACATTTAGGTTGCTTCCATATCTTGGCTATTGTAAATAATGCTGTGATGAACATAGGGGTACATATATTCTTTAAAGTAGTGTTTCATTTTCTTCAGATAGATACCCGGAAGTGGGATTGATGGATCATATGGTAGTTTTATTTTTAGTTTTTTAAGGAACCTCCATACTGTTTTCCATAGTGGCTGCACCAATTTACATTTCCTCCAACAGGGAACAAGTGTTCCCCCTTCTCCACATCCTCTTCAATACTTGTCATTTGTTGTGTTTTGGGTAATAGCCATTCTAACAGGTGTGAAGTGATATCTCATTGTGGTTTTGATTTGCATTTCCCTGTTTACTAGTGATGTTGAATACCTTTTCATGTATTTGTTGGCCATCTGTATGTCTTTGGAAAAATGTCTATTCAGCTTCCCTGCTCATTTTTAAATTAGATTGTTTGTGTTTTTGCTCTTGAGTTATATGAGTTCTTAGTCCCTTATCAGATATATGATTTGCAAATATTTTCTCCCATCAGTAGGTTGCCTTTTCATTTTTTGGTGGTTTTCTTTGCTGCACAGAAGCTTTTTAGTTTTATATAGTCCCACTTATTTATGTTTGCTTCTGTTGTCTTTTGTTGTCAAATCCAAAAAAAATCATTGCAAGGCCAATGGTCAAGGAGCTTAACGCTTATATTTTCTTCCAGGAATTTTATGGTTTCAGGTCTTATGTTCAAGTCTTTAATCCATTTTGAGTTAATTTTTGTTTGTGGTATAAAATATGTGTCCAATTTCATTCTTTTGCATGTGGCTGTTCTGTTTTCCCAATATCATTTATTGACGAGATCCTCCTTTCCCTATTGTATATTCTTTGCTCCTTCATTGTAACCTACATATGCTTTAAGTGTACAAACAGTGTAATTTGTTTGCACTTTAATTTCTAAAAGCAAATAATTTTTCACATCTAGAAATTACCCTAGGAAACAGGTTAGGCTTGCTGACAGAGTGAATATTAATATTTATCAGCATTCCATCTTAATATTGCTTTTAATTGCTGTTATATACATGGATTTCTAAATGATGTGAACCTAAGGAGTTGGACCAGATTCAAGGAGAGAAGGTGGAGAGAGTACAAAGAATGGTAGTTGAGGTTAGAACAGCTTCAGGAATAATTCAGTTTGCAGCAGGCCTCCTCTTCTTTTGGGCAAACTCCACAGAACATTTGCTGTAGATCCTAAAACATGGCAGCACAGTGCCCGAATATTGCACCCAGGACAGGGAGTTAGCTTCACGTGATACCCTCTAGCTGAGGCAGCCTGTGTGGCAATTTGAATTTTCTCCCAGGTGTTCAGGTGGATCTTTTACTAACAGTCCCTTCATCATGTCTTAGTTCATGATTTTTATTTAATGTGCCTTGTTTGAGTCACACTTTAGTGCGGGCTTGAAGTTTTGAAAAAGCAAACTGTTTACTGTCTGCCCCCACGGTAATGCCTAAGAGCTACATGCTTTTGCTGACCCCTCCACAGTCTGGGGAATGCTCAGTGTAGAGTCCACTGTTTTGTTTTTAAAACTAAGCACCTGGGCTAATTTCATAGCCTGTGTTCCAGTTGGGCAGATGGAAGGAGGATTTTTGCACCATCTTCTGATAACCCTCCCAGCACTGGACACTGCACTAGGCCACACACACAATGTTTTCTCCCAGGGAGTTTGGGGTCCAGGAGAGTTCTTCTGACAATTCTGACAGCTGTCAGGAATTAAACTGCACCTAAATGTTGAGGATCTTAAATGTGCCACCATTCTATATAGAAGAAACTATAGTAGGTAGGAAACAAAAATAAAATGAAAAGCAAGTACTTAAGTTCTCTTGGCTTATTCCTTTAGACAATTTTATTCCTTATCCAATAACTAATGTAGAAAACCAAGATAGGCTGGGTTTGAATCCTACTCCTCCAGTTGTCAGTTGTGTTACCTTGGGCTTGTTTTCCTCTTTGGACCTCAGTTGCCTCATCCAAAAATGGGAACAAAAATCTACCTATCTCACTGGATTGGTAAATGTTTGTAAAGCACTTAACACCTTGCCTACCCCATAGTAAATGTCAATTTATTAAAAGAAGGACAAAGGACAGTTATTTCTATGTTATCTGACACTCAAACAATTGCTTCATTCTCTATTGTTCATGTGATTGCTTTCTCTCCAAAACCAAATCATAATATTTTTATTGGCAAAGAGTTTTGTTTTCACTTTTATTTTAAAAAATCTTCTTGAGATTTTTAATGCAGAAGCAAGGGTAAATGCTGTGTGAAGTGGAAAACTAGATTGCTTTCAAATGTATCAGTCTAAAATTTATGAGTCTTTGTGGAATAAATGGATTTTTTTTACTTTGATAACAGCAAAAGATACCTAATTTCCATTTTGTTTTTAGTTCTGCTTTGTATAGAAAGATTATTAATGATTTCTAGAGAGGGCATTAAATAATCTTGAATCATAAAGTGAGACAATCCTTTCTTAATTATCTTCCATTCCTTTTGATTTTGTCAAGGAAAGGTGTCTCAGTTTCAAGTTGATAAGACTTTATCATCTTAGTAATCTTTGTTAATGGAGATGGCAGAGATCAGGCTGCAGTTTTAGGAGGCAACAGTATTTAGTGGGAATTAAATAATACCGTATTGATTTCATTGTCTATATGTTTATGTATAATTTCTAGTTTTGCTAAATTAAACTGGTTAGTAAAATACCATTTAAAAGTATTTGAAATAAATAATGAGCCATTTAAAGAAAAGTATTTACTAAATAACAGCCCAACTGATACCCATACATGAAAAAGATATGACTGTGGCAATCAAATAGCTCTGAATTGGGAAAAGGCCAGACTAGGTGACCTGCCACTTTTCCTTCAGGTCTCAGGTACTCTGAATGGCAAAGTGAGAACCTGAATCACCCCTTTGGTGCTCGGAGGAGCTGATCTACAGGGCCATGACTCCAGGGGCCATGTTAGAATGAATATGCTTCCCTTGCCTCCCACTTGGCCTGCCTTTACATTGTGGGCTGCAAAGAACAGGAAAGGAGATAGAAAAGAAAAGGAGACTGGAGTAGAAATAAGAAGAATATTCATTCTCAGATTGTCTGGACATGACATATGTTTCCTCAGAAAAAAAAAAAAAGAGATTCTCTGGTGAAAAAGAAAGACAGTTGTAGTCTGAACACATCTAGTAACATTTTAACCCAGCAATGAATATATCTTAGTATCTGAAGCTATTGGCTTATTCATGGGTTTGCTGTTTTTTTTTTTTTTTTTGTCTCCCTGATTTAAGCTGGCTACTCTCCAGTATGAACAGGAGACAACGTTTTCCATATTGTACCTTATATTGCATTGCCTCTCTCTCCCTTTCCCTTTCTAATCCTTTTGCCCCTCTGGACTTTTCTGAGATGTTTTTCCATTTTTGGGTTTTTGTTTTTTTTTTTTTTTTTTTGTCTCCCTGATTTAAGCTGGCTACTCTCCAGTATGAACAGGAGACAACGTTTTCCATATTGTACCTTATATTGCTCTCTCTCTCTCTCCCTTTCCCTTTCTAATCCTTTTGCCCCTCTGGACTTTTCTGAGATGTTTTTCCATTACCTCAAAAATATTTGCCTAAGGAATGTGAAATAATTTCTTCACTAAGTTTAATAAGACTTTTGACAGGCCAAAGAATATGAAAACAGTATTTAGAACATTTGAGTCTGATAAAGATTACTCTTAGATGTCTACAACTGTATAGTGTTTATATACTAAAAGTTGACCAGAATTTGACTTTTTTGTGTGCTTTTACTAACTGAACCCCACCATTGTCCATTGAATGAACAAGCCTATGATTTCTATTTAATTCTTGTTATTCATTTAAAACATTATCTCTATCAAGGCTAAGATTTTACATATGCTTACTGGAGTGTATGTTCTCAGTTGTTTAAAAAAAGATAGATAATTCTTTCAAATTAATAGTACAAAACCATCCATTATACTTTTCTCAACATTTTATTAAACATTTCATAGTATATCCCCTTTTGAATCATAAATGTAAAAATGCACTTTCTGTTAATAACTTCCAATAATTGAAATCAAAGCTGGCATTAAAACTTGCTCAAGAGTTGAGACTTTCATTTTTCAGGAATTTGAACTTTAGGAAATTGCGCCACAAACTGTAGTTAGCTAGGGGATCTATCTATCTTCTCTTCAAAGCAATGTCTTTTCTTTCATACTTATTCCTTTTTTTTTTTAACATCTTTATTGGGGTACAATTGCTTTACAATGGTGTGTTAGTTTCTGCTTTATAACAAAGTGAATCCATTATACATATACATATGCTCCCATATCTCTTCGCTCTTGTGTCTCCCTCCCTCCCACCCTCCTTATCCCACCCCTCCAGGCGGTCACAAAGCACGAGCTGATCTCCCTGTGCTATGCGGCTGCTTCCCACTAGCTATCTACCATACGTTTGGTAGTGTATATATGTCCATGCCTCTCTCTCGCTTTGTCACAGCTTACCCTTCCCCCTCCCCATATCCTCAAGTCCATTCTCTAGTAGGTCTGGGTCTTTATTCCTGTCTTACCCCTAGGCTCTTCATGACATTTTTTTTTCTACCTTACGTTTGTTAGTATATATATGTCCATGTCTCTCTCTCGCCCTAACACACCTCACCCTTCCCCCTCCCCATATCCTCAAGTCCGTTCTCTAGTAGGGCTGTATCTTTATTCCTGCCTTACCCCTAGGTTCTTCATGACATTTTTTTTTCTTAAATTCCATATATATGTGTTAGCATACGGTATTTATCTCTCTTTTACTGACTTCCTTCACTCTGTATGACAGACTCTAGGTCTATCCACCTCATTACAAATAGCTCAATTTCATTTCTTTTTATGGCTGAGTAATATTCCAGTGTATATATGTACCACATCTTCTTTATCCATTCATCCGACGATGGGCACTTAGGTTGTTTCCATCACCGGGCTATTGTAAATAGAGCTGCAATGAACATTTTGGTACATGACTCTTTTTGAATTATGGTTTTCTCAGGGTATATTCCCAGTAGTGGGATTGCTGGGTCATATGGTAGTTCTATTTGTATTTTTTTAAGGAACCTCCATACTGTTCTCCATAGTGGCTGTACCAATTCACATTCCCACCAGCAGTGCAAGAGTGTTCCTTTTTCTCCACACCCTCTCCAGCATTTATTGTTTGTAGATTTTTTGATGATGGCCATTCTGACTGGTGTGAGATGACATCTCATTGTAGTTTTGATTTGCATTTCTCTAATGATTAATGATGTTGAGCATTCTTTCATGTGTTTGTTGGCAGTCTGTATATCTCCTTTGGAGAAATGTCTATTTAGGTCTTCTGCCCATTTTTGGATTGGGTTGTTTGTTTTTTGTTATTGAGCTGCATGGGCTGCTTGTAAATTTTGGAAATTAATCCTTCGTCACTTGCTTCATTTGCAAATATTTTCTCCCATTCTGAGGGTTGTCTTTTGGTCTTGTTTATTGGTTTCCTTTGCTGTGCAAAAGCTTTGAAGTTTCATTAGGTCCCATTTGTTTATTTTTGTTTTTATCTCCATTACTCTAGGAGATGGGTCAAGAAGGATCTTGCTGTGATTTATGTCATAGAGTGTTCTGCCTATGTTTTCCTCTAAGAGTTTGATAGTTTCTGGCCTTACATTTAGGTCTTTAATCCATTTTGAGCTTATTTTTGTGTATGGTGTTAGGGAGTGATCTAATCTCATACTTTTACATGTACCTGTCCAGTTTTCCCAGCACCACTTATTGAAGAGGCTGTCCTTTCTCCACTGTATATTCCTGCCACCTTTATCAAAGATAAGGTGACCATATGTGCATGGGTTTATCTCTGGGCTTTCTATCCTATTCCATTGATCTATCTTTCTGTTTTTGTGCCAGTACCATACTGTCTTGATTACTGTAGCTTTGTAGTATAGTCTGAAGTCAGGCAGCCTGATTCCTCCAGCTCCATTTTTTGTTCTCAAGATTGCTTTGGCTATTCGGGGTCTTTTGTGTTTCCATACAAATTGTGAAATTTTTTGTTCTAGTTCTGTGAAAAATGCCAGTGGTAGTTTGATAGGGATTGCATTGAATCTATAGATTGCTTTGGGAAGTAGAGTCATTTTCACAATGTTGATTCTTCCAATCCAAGAACATGGTATATCTCTCCATCTGTTTGTATCATCTTTAATTTCTTTCATCAGTGTCTTATAATTTTCTGCATACAGGTCTTTTGTCTCCTTAGGTAGGTTTATTCCTAGATATTTTATTCTTTTTGTTGCAATGGTAAATGGGAGTGTTTTCTTGATTTCACTTTCAGATTTTTCATCATTAGTATATAGGAATGCCAGAGATTTCTGTGCATTAATTTTGTATCCTGCTACTTTACCAAATTCATTGATTAGCTCTAGTAGTTTTCTGGTAGCATCTTTAGGATTCTCTATGTATAGTATCATGTCATCTGCAAACAGTGACAGCTTTACTTCTTCTTTTCTGGTTTGTATTCCTTTTATTTCCTTTCTTCTCTGATTGCTATGCCTAAAACTTCCAAAACTATGTTGAATAAGACTGGTGAGAGTGGGCAGCCTTGTCTTGTTCCTAATCTTAGTGGAAATGCTTTCAGTTTTTCACCATTGAGGATGATGTTGGCTGTGGGTTAGTGATATATGGACTTTATTATGTTGAGGAAAGTTCCCTCTATGCCTACTTTCTGGATGGTTTTTATCATAAATGGGTGTTGAATTTTGTCAAAAGCTTTCTCTGCATCTATTGAGATGATCATATGGTTTTTCTCCTTCAATTTGTTAATATGGCTTATCACATTGATTGATTTGTGTATATTGAAGAATCCTTGCATTCCTGGAATAAACCCCACTTGATCATGGTGTATGATCCTTTTACATACTTATTCCTTTGATTAATAATTTTGCAGCATTTATTGCTGAAGTGAAGAGAGCAAGTTATCATCTACATATAAAATGAAATATTTTGAGACATAACAAATAGTGTTTTAATCTGAGGGGTGATTTTCCATGTAGATACATACATCATTTTCCAAGATAATTTACGTCTGCAAATGGTTGAGTAAACTCACCCTTATATTATATATATTATAATGTAAAAAGGTCTATATGCACACACACACACACACACACACATATATATATATATATATACACATTAATATCACATTAATCTATTATCTCTATACTTCTGGACCATAGTTGTAAGGAGCATTACTGGAGTCAATGATCTAAGCTGTAGCTAAATAGTCAATCTTCTAAGCAAAACATTTAAGAGTTATCATTTATATAAGCTGCATGTGATAATTCACCTACTGAAATTGACGTAAGCATCAAATCACCCTCTCAGTTGCTGACAGAAGTTTTTGTTGTTGTTGTTTCTTTTTTTAATGAGTAAGAAAAATCTGAGAGAAAAGTAGTATAAATATTTTAAAATTTAGTCTAAGAATTTTAGAAGTCTAAAATTAATTCAAAACTGGCTTTCATATTAAACAAAACAATAATGCTTCCCTCTCAAAAAACTCACACATAAAACCAGGTACAGAAATGAAGGAGAAGAAGAAGAAAAAAAGACAACATTTCTGTTAGAGAACAGAAGAAAATTGGTGCCATTGTGTCTAGTACTCCCTAAAATGGAAAAGAGATAAGTATCTACTAAGTGGTATAAATCCTTCTGGTCAACATCCAAAATATGAATGCACAGCTCTGCACAGCCTTGGGTTCCTCTTATTCCAGTTTTGATGTGATAAACAGAGATTCTTAGTCTGATCATATATTTGGTAGCTACAAAAGTTTTAAGATAAAGCAAATTCTTTCCTCTGAATGCCCTGAAACTGTATGCAACATTTTGTGGGAATGTACACAAGTGCATTTTTTTTTTCCTCTGAGATAATAGCTCACAGAATTTATTAGGGTCTCAAAGGGATTTGTGGCATAACCAAGGTTAAGAACCACAGTAAGGAGGTAATGAACTAGAATGGAATTTCAAGCACCTTAGAGCAGTTGGGGTAAAACTCTGGATAGGCCTCCCATTCCCTTGTACTCAAAAAGAGTGCATACTATATGACTCCATTTATAGAAAATTCTAGACAATTCAAAATAAAATATAGTGACTGAAAGTAAATTACTGTTTGCCTGGGGTCTGGGAGCAGGGCACAGGATGGGAGGATGGATGGTATGTGTTTTGAAGGTTTTTCCTCTTTAAACCTTAGACTTCTCCATTGAATGATTTCTTATTTTAAGACGAGTCATCCCTGGTATTCTTTCCTAGTGATCGGTGGTTGAGGGAGAAGGTTGGCAGACCTTAGAGTGTTCCTTTTAGTTCTTTCTAACTTTTATATATAGCAATTTTTCAGTACAATAGTCTTTCCC
>NW_006788722.1:1834707-1899417 GCF_000442215.2 Lipotes vexillifer
TTCCCTACCAACAGTTCTGGTTGTCTTTCTTTCTCTAGGCTGGCATCCATGCTCAGCTATCTGGCTCTGCTTCTGGGACAACTTGGGAAAGAGCCTTATTCTTTTACTCATTATTATGCAGTTGCTAACTAACTTGCTTCTGCAAAGTTAACTGTTAATGCCTTTCATGAAGCAACTGTCAATTACCAGTGAAAACTATAAAGGGGAACATCATAATGAACACTGAGATAATAAATGATGGTAATAGCTTCCATTTATTGTATTTCTCTTATGTACCAGGGATTGTGCTTTAAAAATATTATCTACATTAATTCTTGCAAAACTTCTATAATAGACATTATTCTCCATATTATACAGATAAAAGAAAAGGGTACTCAGAAAAACTGAGCAAATTTCCCAAGGTTGCACAATTACTAGGCAAGAAGAGGGAATTTGGAATAAGTAGGGTAGGGCTCTCTAGAGACAGTGCTTACTTCACCCCAGTTTATTGATTCTTTTGATAATAATACATGACACATTAATTATAGTGTTAGTTTTCCACCAAGTTTCATTTCAGTTGAAAAATTACTTGACTTAAATTTCATCTCACATTTCCTCCGTGATGGAATCAAGTTGCCAAGAGTATGAAGACAGGCAACAAAAGCTGGGGTAATCCACCACTCCAAGTGGTGTAGAGATGGATTATTTTGTTATTATTATTGATAGTTACCAAGATGAAGCCAAGTTAAAAACTAATTCTTTGAGGAATATAATTGCTGTATCTTTCTCCTAAGAGTAGTCATTATCCAAAATCATTAAAAAAATTATTATATATGTGCCATTTCCATGTCTACCTTGCCCATTACATGTTATTCCAGGAAAAGTGTTATTTGGTGGAGAGGAAAGAAGCACATTTCATGAGAACAGAAAACTATAATGTTTCTAAATTAATGTTTTAGTCACATAAAACTGTAGTCAACTCTTATTCTTTCATCTTTACATATGCAAAGATTAAATAGTGTGATAATCATTTTCTTAATTTTTGTACTATCAACCATTTTTATAGACTAAAATAATTTGCCATGAAAAGTTAAAATTGTGTGATGTTGATCTTCTTGGACTATGATTATTTAAGGAGGGGCTAATCTATATTTATTGCTTCCTGAAAGGCCCTCCCTTTACAAAACCAGAGCCATAAATCTGCCAAAATGCTAGTGCATGTGACACTTGTTGAAGACCATTAAGTCTTGGCATTGCCAATAAACTCTATGACTCAGCATCCACTGAGCTACCCTCAGCAGACAGGGTCTCTCACTGTGCCTTCACACCAAGTTTGACAAGGTGTGGCCCTGAAGGTCTTTGCAGACTGTTTAGAACAAAATACACACTTTCGTACTTTTTAAAAAATATCAAAGTCACATGCTATATATTATTTTTATTTTTTTATGTGTATGTTGTATATAAAATCAAAACAAGTGGTTTTTTTTTCTTACCCTGGTACTCTCATTCTTTTTCCTGCTTTATTTCTATCTCTGATTGAGTCAAAAACTTCAAACAACAAACTTATTAACTGTTTACAGGTATATCCCCCCCCTTAGTTATACTAGGCTATCCGGTGTCTGGTTTATGATATTTAACAATTCACAAGGGTGGAGAGCACTGGCAAAGACAGTTCTTTTTAACCTAATGTCTTTTCCTGTTAAAATGACACAAGTTAGACATACTTTTTCCTGGTCTGTTCCTTCTGAGTTTATACAAAAGGACTTGTAGAAATTAATTCACCAGAGAGGCAGTCTAAGAATTTACCTAATCTCTTCAACAGAAATTATTGAACGTAACAAATTAAATTTCCCTAGTTTAAGAGAAATTTTTCTTCCCACAACTATAAAAAAGTCAATACATTTGGAGGCCAGGATTAAGTATGGTAAGGTTTAAATAAAGTGCTATGCTTGCTCTTTGTTATATCTGTTTTTTAGCAGGAAGATGATCTTCTGTAATCTTTGATTTCTTCCTTGCATTTTCTCCCAATTTTAGCAAGGAAGTTTTGCAGCTATAATTTTATTTTCATTATTCATATATTTTTATTATAAATTTATTTTTGTTCATTTGTTATTTATTTTTTATTATAATTGTCCCTAATTTGGCTAATCATTTAACATTATTGTCCTTTTTTCATAGCTGTTTCAACAAATTCTACTTCTGAAAGAAAGGATATCTGAATAAATGGAATTTAAGATTTGATTAAAGCACTGATACCAATCTCTGAAACATTATCTCTTAAGTAATACTATGTGCCCACTATGCTGTCTCACTTATTAGTATAACTTCATAAATACTTACATGGATACTTTTTACAGATTTATTGAGATATAACTGATATACAATAAGGGATACATATTTAAAATGTACAGTTTGACAAAGTTTAAACTATGTTTGCATCTATGAAACCATATGATTGTATTTAGTGTAGCTGTGTTGGTAGTTACATGAATTTTTAAATCAAAGTAAATTTTTAAAAGAGACATTTTTTAAGTGAATTGCAATTTAGGTGGTTAACTCCCAGTTTGGTTCATTTTCTTTATGAAGTATGAAGACTCAAGGTGGTATATTTTGTGTGGTAAATGTGATAGAATTAACTTCATAGTAATTCTAAATGGATTTCTAGGACTTAAAAAATGGTTTCTAAATGATTAATATCTTTATCTACTTGTTTTTACCTAACATTTTCTTAATGTTATTTTATTATTTAATTGGACATCTTTGCAATCCAAATTTTGCAGGACCTATTTTTCCAAATTCTCCCATAAATTTATTTGACTCTGCACATTCTTGTCCTTAACATTCATTTGATCTGGTTACCACGTTCATGAATCCCAAAGTAAAATAAGATTATTTTAACAGTTAGCTCTCATTCTAAAATGATTTATGACCCCCAAGATGTACTTTCCTTTCTTGTTAGTTTGTACCCTAGTTAAACATTTACACACACACACAAGTGTATGTCCTCAGAAACTCTGTGCTGCCCTGTTGTTGGTCCCAGCTGTCTAGAAGGGGTCTCTGTGTTGCCACCAGTCTGCATAGTCTGATAGCAGTCAGATCTTGCCCAGCCAGGGTGAGGCTGTGACGTTTGTGCCCTCACATAAGCTTCATGTCAAATAACACACCATCTCCTCCTGCGTCCCTCTGACACCACGAAGGCGAGAGCAGATTGCGACTCTTTTCACATGTTTCTCAGAGTTATGAAGTGAGTTATTTTTCTTGGAATCTCAGTGCCTGCCTGGATGCCTGGTTTTTCTGAGCTCAGAAAATTCATCTGTTTCTGAACTGTAAAAACTTGTTCTTTATGCCAAATAGATACTGATTTTTAAAATATCTTGTATTTCTTCTTGCACTGGTTCCTTTAAAAATATCTACACTATTTTAGGCCTCTGACAGCTAGATAAGGTAAGAGGGCTGAAGCAGTATTTCTTCAATGTCTACTCCAGCACAGCATCAATATAAATATTTATGCTTATATTGAGGAGACCTCCCAGAGTTATTGTTCCCCATCAATGGTGAAGTTCTCAGGAGGTGGGTGGGGTCCCACATCCTGTGTATCTGTATTAGACTGTAAATCCCTTGAAGGCAATTTATTTTTGCATCTTCACTGAGCTGGCAGAGTACATACACGTAGCCAGTGTTTAACAATTGTTTATAAAATGAATCTCTCTATGGCCAGGAAGAGAGGTAAAGCCAGTGCCATATTATGTCAGGCTAGAGGCAGCAGTGAGTGAACATAAGAGAAATGCAGCTCAGCATAGTTTTGAAAACTAATTTCTGATTACTCAATTTATTTGATATACATTTAAGTGGAGATTTTTAAAGGTGAGCCACTATTGTCCAGACCTTTGGAATATGAATGTTTAATGTTATCTCTGCATTGTGGATTAAATGTGGACTTTATCTGGTTGCAAGACAGCTGTTGAAGCAGTTTTATAGACTGAATGGACATCACTACTTCTACTGTCCAGTGTAGGACAACTTGGAATGAATTCTTGCTACGAGAAGAAACATTAAAATATGAACTAGAAGAAAACTAGTTTTTAAAGTTTGTCTTTTTTATTTTTAACATCTTTATTGGCGTATAATTGCTTTACAATTATCCTGCTGTCTAACAAAGTGAATCCACTATATGCATACGTATATCCACATATTCCCTCCCTCTTGCTCTCCTTCCTACCCTCCTTATCCCACCCCTCTAGGTGGTCGCAAAGCACCGAGCTGATCTCCCTGTGCTATGCAGCTGCTTCCCACTAGCTATCTATTTTACATTTGGTAGTGTATATATGTCAATGTTACTCTTTTACTTCGTCCCAGCTTACCCTTCCCCCTCCCCGTGTCCTCAAGTCCATTCTCCATGTCTGTGTTAAAGTTTGTCTTATACCCTAATAGTCTAGGTAAAGTCCTAAACAGAAAGATGGAATGGTCAAAACACTGTTAGAGATTCCTACCATCCTTGAGATTCTGGGAAAGTCTAAGAAAGGATAAGGAAAAGAAAAGCATTTAGATGTGTCTTAGTGATAAAGAAAAGATGGATTTTTTTAAACTTAATCCTTGTTGAAAATCTTTTAAAATATATTGGTCTATATATATCTCTACCTCAATGAATACATTATGTTGAGGTACAATTGAATACTATTGAATCTTTCTTTAGAAATCTAGAATCTTTTGGTCCCTTGGATCATGGTGTTTCCATAGTTGTTAATTCTTGTTTGAATTCCTACAACATTAATAATATTCTAGTGATTAGAGGAACAATAATATAAAAATATAATCTTATATACAAGTTTGGGAAATAAAATATACAGAGAGGATATGACATTTCAAATACCAGCAAGATATTTTCATTGAATGTAAGATGCCGTAGATTAAGATATACACAATTACTTTTGTGACATTAAAAAGATGAAAGAATAGTCAAATATATTTGCAATATGTCATTGATTAAGCTGTATTCTGAATTGAGAGATGTTAAGTATGAAAAAAGTGTGCGTCTCAGAATTAACAACACACTGCATATTTGACATAAGAGAGGATAAACTGTAATCAAAAAACTAGTTGGCAACAGAGATGATAACTGCTCATGAGTGGCACATGAGGACTGGTAGGTAGGACTTCATTGGGAAGATGTGATATTTCAGGAATAAGAGAATAGCATAAAGAAAGGTAGAGTTGATTACTCTAGAGGCAGAAACAGAGACACCTATTAGATTATATATGTGCTAGACCTAGGACATATCCGAAAATTTGCTTTTCTGAATAAAACTCTAGTATGTATTTTCTGGTGTTCACAGAAATAAAACAAATTCTAGATTTTAGAACCATTGGTGTTTTTAAAATATCAGAGACTAAACACTCTGTCCTTAAGATACACTTTTACACCTGAGAAAACTGAGTCCACGTGAAGAGACATAATTAAATTTACACAGGTAGTAAGTGGTGAAGGGAAAATGATGGCTCAGGTCCCCCACATTGTAGAGCAGTGACCAAGGTTCTGAGGGCTCCAGTGAATGGAGATCTTAGTGTACTCTCCATGTACACATCTCGAGATAGACAACCAGGCATCCTCATTTCCAAAAATGTTTATCAGGGTCTCCTGGCTTGTTTCTTGTTAAACCCTATGTTCTAAGACAGGTAAATGTTAGACGCTACTAGTCACTAAAAATATTTCTAGTGGAAAATGCTACTGGCAACAATCATTAAATGAACTGGGCAGCATGAGAAATTATTGAAGAAAAGAATATGGGTAGTTGTGACCTTCATCGGTGTGTAAAGTCTTTGAATACATGCAAAATGCTTTCAACAGTGCCTAACTGCTAATGTATATGTTATTATTGTATCTGTCTGGTCAGAGAGTAATGGCCTTACATGCTCTAGAATTTGGATGAGTGTTGCCTAATTAGCCAAGATAAGCCAGATATATGTATAATATTTAAATATCTGAAGAATGAAAAGATATGTGTAATATAAAATAAAATATAATTAAATATATAATATAAATATAATTAAAATATATAATTTAAAAGAATTCTGGACAATTCTGGATGATGCAGGAAGTGGGTTTTGTTCATGTCAATAAATGCTATCACAGCAGAAATAAAAATGGAAAGCCAAGAGATGTGCTGTGTTCTGCTTTCATCTGTGCAATTTTAACCTTAACTCCTCAGTTTATAATACAGTGTTAGGAGGCTGGAAATAAAGTTCCTGAAAGAGCATATTTCTTGAGTGGCCTGAATATGATCTAAAATATAAAGCTCTAATGGGATGTTTATGATTAAAATTCTGTTCAAGCCAAGTATTCAATATAGCTGTATTAATTTAGTCTCTTTGGGGCATTGGGGAAGATTTAAGACATTTGGAAGTATTGGGAATGAGCAATACAAACATAATTTAAACATTTTTGTTGTTCTATGATAATATATATTCTGTACATGTGCATATTCACTTATCCTACCCATTGCTATCTCCTTCACCAAAAATAATTTAGGCTTTTATTTAAAAGAAAGGACCTATAAATATTTAGAATAAATATTTCTAGCTCATCACTGAACCACTGTAGTTGCCGAAAACTATATTTCCCATCAGGGCCTGTGTTTTATCATAGTTTAGCTGGACTTTGGTACATCCATTTCAGATTTGGCATGTTTCCCAGAGACAAGGACCTAGGAAGAAATTTTACCTCTGGTGTTACAACAGAAAAGAGAAAATCATTCAGATATCTAGGATATAAACCAAAAAAGTAAATTTATGTGTATGTATGATAAAGATTGTATAAATAGACACAGTTCTTATCCTGGTGTAATTTTAATAAACCTTATATAAATGTTTACATGTATAATTAACACAGTAATAATTATTATTAATAACATTATTTTAGCTCTATTTGTTGAATTTTTACTATGGTCAGGAGCAGTGTCGATGCTTTAATGCAATATTGAATTGTTTTAACAGCTCTGTTTGGTAGCTATATTTATTCCCAGTTACAGATGAAGAAATTAAGTTCATGGAGGTACAGTTGTTTCAATGAGGTCACACAGCGATTTGTGACAGAGTCAACTCTGAAGTTAATCTTTACGCTCTACTATGGCATGAAAATAGATTAAGTATCTGAATAGCGATATGAGCAAAATGCTTCAGGAACAAGGGAACCACTTAAATTCCCTGTGGGAGTGAGTGGGTGGATTAAAGAAAATTTTACAGAGAAGAGGACATTTGAACCGGAAGAGCAAAGAAAAGTCTTTCTGGGGAGAGGGACTAGTCTATGTAAAAGGCTGGATGTCTGAGAGGGATTTTGGAGGAACGGTAAAGAATATCATGTGCATAGATTACAGAGAGGGCTTGGTAAGAGTGAGGCTAGATGATGTTAGAGTGATGCCAGACTGCAAAGTGTCCCAGAGACCATGCCAAGGTGTTGGGCTTTATCCTGTGTACAAAAGAGCATATTCGCCACTTGCTTGGAATGATAAACTTGGTAGTCTTGTGTACAGACCACCTGGAAGAGTGAATTAAAGTAGTGACACAGGATGGTGGAAGAGGCACTTTATTCAAGAATCACTTCAGCTGGGTAAATCTTGGTGATTAAGTGGATATGGAGATTGAGGAAGAGAGAGTTTAGAATATCATAAGTGTATATCATAGGGTTTATTTACTACCTAATTATGAAATATTAGGCCATGACCAAACAAGCACCATAGGTTTACTTCTTAGATTCCAACCAGTAGTGTAGCTAGTTTTGCCTTGGGATCAACTAGTTTTCCCCTGTGAATTATAGTTGGCAGCATATAGCTTCTTGTTTCCATCTGATTGAGTTAAGTTTCTAAACCTGCATGCTCATTTTAAGTCTATACATCTAATTCTGGGCAGTTTGAATAATTAAGGAGGCATTTAATAAGATAGCTTTATTAATCAGCTACCATTTATTACAGTTTAATTTTTATCTCACTGGGTAAAAATAGTGGCCAAATAAATATATAGTTTCTCAATGGACCCTGACTTCATGTGATAGTCCCCGAAGTTCTCTGGGACAGGATGTCTGTGGTTTCACCACCTTGGCAACTGCTCAGCCAGCTTTCTGCATTCTCTCCTCCCTGGTTCCCACTTCCCACCCCTCCAATCATGGTCTCTCCAGCCCTAATAGTACTGTTGCTCCCCTTAGCTCCCAAACTGGACTAACTGTTGGGGCAACAGGAGCTTGTTTTGGGATAAGCAGAAGAGATAAGATCAAAGTCCCAGCACAAACAGAGTAAGAAATAGCCTGCCTTTTGAGATCTTGGCCGACTACACACCAACCTTGTGTTTATAAAGACTTCAGTGCCTCACAAGGGAAACGTGGCAACAGAAAAATTGGATGAGATATTCGTTTCTCCATATTTTAGGTTTTAGGGGAAGTCAGTTATATATCTTAGAATCCTTTTTTTTTTTACTGTTCTTAAAGTTGCTTTCTAAATCAGATCTTGTTGAAATCAGGTTGAAATGTTCCCTTTGCTTTATAAGGACATGCTCAATTGAATTTAAAAAAAATGTAATAGATACCTTTAAATTTAATCATTTAATGTGTCTACTTTAGAAAATAGGATTAATCAGAATAATATATAAGCTTGAGATTTTTGTAGATCTGCCGTTCTAGTTTGAGGTCAAAGACCAAAATTTTATTTATTTATTTATTTATTTAAATTTAATTTTTATTTTATATTGGCGTAGAGTTGATTTACAATGTTGTGTTAGTTTCAGGTGTACAGCAAAGTGATTCAGTTATACATATACATATACCCATTCTTTTTCAGATTCTTTTCCCATATAGGTTATTACAGAATACTGAGTAGAGTTTCCTGTGCTAAATTTTAAAAATCATTCCTTTTTTATTACCATTCCCCTCAGATGAATTCTTAGAGCTGCCAATCCTTTTGCTGAATTTTGTGGCCTGAGTTTTCTTTTCTTTTTCAGGATATAGCAGTAATAAATGAATGTATTATTGTAAAGAAGAGTTTCATATAATACAGTATTGTTCATATAAATCTTTCTGCTGGTCTAGGTTTAATAAAGCACTTAATATATTGATTCAAATATATTAGAACAGTCACATGAGCTTTTGATATTAGCCATATAACTAGGAATTTCTGTGATTTGTTTTTACTGAGTGGTGTCTTAGGAGGGCCCGGGTTTAACATGGAGAGAGTCAACCTAATTCTAGTATATATTAAAACCTTATTTATGCATTCTTCATTTTATTAGGAAAATGGGTATCTTGGAACTTATGAACTATGTAATTCAAGATGTTTTGTTTATGTGAAAAAAAAGAGCTTTGCTAAAACTCCTAGGAAGTTTGAATTGATACTTGGGCTTTAATATTTCTGTCAAAATGCTTCTGGAGGCCTAACGTGAATGTTCTGAGTTCTAAGAAGTTTTTCAATGTCCCAAGAGCGATTTTGAAAAAGCACAACACACAAATAATGAATTTCCCATGAAAGTCATGAAACCATACGAGAGAAAGGAGGCTCTAGGACCTTTTAGCCTGGCATCCTAGGCATAGATTTTTCCCAAGAGCATGACACATCTTCGTAAAGTTTTCACGGTTCTTCTCTTTAGCTTCTCAAAGGAGTCCTGGGCAAACAAATGGTTAAAAACCCCTGATCTAGGACCTCCCATTGCTCTAAAAGTAATCAATCTTAGTTTTGCCATTAGCTTAGCACCCAATTAAACAACAAACACTATATTAGTCCCTGGAGTGACCCATGCTTATTTTTACATACAGAAAGTTGTAACCACAAAGGCAGCACCTCTTTCTTTGCATAAGTTTTGCTGTAATATCATTCATTAAACCCCAGGCTGTGAGATTTCTTTGGTTCTTACATGCTCAAGGCAGTACAGTCGTTTGTGTGAACCAGAAACTCCGTGACCCTGACTCACCACCCACTTTCTGGGTTAATCTGGTCCCCTCACAGTTGCTGCCACAAGACACTCAGCCACACTCACCGTGAATCAGAAAAGCTAAAAATGGTTGGGGAAAAAATAGATTAATGGTCATAGTTTATTCCTGAAATGTGTTATTATTAGCTTGATTCAGTTAAATATTAAATGAAGCAGGCATATTTAACTAATGCTTTACTAAATTGCTATTTATTTTATATTATTTTTTAAGGCTTTTTTTTTTTTAATTTCAGCCAAGGAATGATGCATGCTACAGATTAATCTTTACTTTTCCCCACAAAGAATACCACCATTTCAACCCCCCAGTGAACATGGCACTTTTTTGTTTCTTCCCCTTCTAATTTATTCCAAATTTTCAAGTGTTTTCTTCAGTAACGATGCTTTCTCCTGTCGCTCTGGTCTGTTGTCTGTCTCCACAGTTGCTAAAGACTCAATCTCACAGGAATAACATTCCTTGACAACATTTTGGAAGATATTACTGAAAGAAGAAATCAAGAATTACAGTTTCATCACAATTGTTATATTCAATAACAGATAGTCTTTGATCCACATAAGGTGCCTGTGGACTAGACTTTTAATCTTCATTGCAGTGGATCAGTGCCTTAACAGCTTTACTAGAGAACAGGGTCTTTTAAAACGAAGAGTTCGACTAGGGTAAAACTTCCCTTAAGACACTAAATTATTATTATTATTTTTAAAAATAAATTTATTTATTTTTGGCTGCGTTGTGTCTTCATCGCTGCGTGTGGGCTTTTTCTAGCTGCAGCGAGTGGGGGCTACTCTCCGTTGCAGTGCACAAGCTCCTCATTGCGGTGGCTTCTCTTGTTGTGGAGCATGAGCTGTAGGCATGCGGGTTTCAGTAGCTGTGGGCCACGGCATGTGGGCTCGAACCCGCGTCCCCCTCATTGGCAGGTGGATTCTTAACCACTGTGCCACCAAGGAAGTCCAAAGACACTAAATTAAATTAACTTTTATTGAGCTCTTTGCATGTACTAGGTGCTGGAAATTAGGCAAAGATAAAAATAAGACAATTTTGGTCTTCAGAGACTAACATTTTGTAGAAGAGTTCACAGACTCATGTAATTTATATGCATAATAATTTACATAAATTACTTTGGTGAACTATATTGCACTGTGATCTCAGAGAGAAGGAAAAAAAAAAAAACTGATGGGAGAAGGAAGGCATCACAAAGAGGTGACTTTGGGTCAAAGTCTTAAAGACTAGGTAGCATGTGTGTGATGTTTGTTTTCCCCCTGACCAGAAAAACAGCAGAAGCAGGAGTCAAGACAGGAGCGTGACCAAGTATGACTGGTCCAGAGAACAGTGAGTAATCCCAGGTGGCAGGAGCATAGAGGACAGGAGAGAAGTGGGAAGCAGACCGAGGAGGGTGAACTCTGACTGTCCTCCAAGGACACATGAAGGAATTCAGACTTTTTCTACAAAACAGTGTCTCCAATATAGAGTGGGCAAAGAGTACTAGGGTCCCATTTAAAATTTGCTTTTTGTCTCTTTAAATGTCTATTTTTAATGCTTTTTTTTCTATTTATCTCTTAGTGGAACAGTAAATGGATATCTTATGTGGATTAATATACATCCATAATTAACCTTTTTCCTGTAGAGCACAGTTAAAAACATTCAGATGACTGGTATGAATGACTACATCTTCTCCCGTATCAAGCAGAGGATGTAGCAGATTAACTTCAGAATTAGATGACAGAGATGATTAGATCTGGGAGGATCTTGGAGGTGATATAATTTGATTCAGTCTTTCTACAGATGAACTAGAATCCAGTGACTAGAAATCATTTGCCAAGATTTACATAGAGTGTTGGTGGAAGATAAGCCACCAACGGGTCTGGATAATCCATCTGCATTTCTCTCTTGAAGCCCACATATTTTTTCTTTAAGGACATTCTTGCCTTTTAACAGTATTCTATCAGCAAATTGAACATAAATCCTGTGTTCATGGCACTGACAGATAAAACCCAAATAACGTTAACTGAAGCATGATGAACAGAAGATATGTAAAAGTGGACCCTAATGACAGGAAGTATTTTTTTTTTAAATCTTTATTTTTAAGAGAGCATTTAAAGTGAATGCTTGTTATCTGGAAAACAGTCACATGCTATAACTTCTTAGTCTCCAAACCGCCAGCAAGAACATTGCTTTTGTTCTTTGATAAGAGGAAGGAGCTGGGCAGGCAGATAATCTGACTCTCGGGGCCCTGGACAATCCTCAAGTCTTTGACTCTTAGCTAAAATTCTCACAATATTGGCTTTTTTGAAATTTGCCCCCTCCATCCTTTTGAAAAGTAACTTTTGGGAAGAAAACACACCCAGGCATTGCGAAGAATCAGCCTTGAGCTGGAAGGCTTAAAAGGCTTTTATTTTCATTGATTTCAGTTTCACTGCAATTAGGTGGGGTTTTGTTTGTTTGTTTGTTTGAACTATTTCCTTAACTATTTCAGGTAAGTCAATGATATTTTAAATCAGAGGCCACAAACTGACAGCTCATGCGTAGAATTTGACTTATAGTTTGTTTTGTCTTTGTTTTCCCCCACAGACTTTGTTTTATAATTTTTAAACTTTGGAAAATGTTTAATTTTGAAAATGTGAACAAAGGACATCTATATATGCTTTACCTAAACTCACCACCTCATTTGCTTTATCATTCTCTTTCTTTCTCTCTTTCTCTCTCTCTCTCTCTCTCTCCACACACACAAATACACCCCACAGTTTTTTTGTGTCTTTTTTTTCCCAGAGAGTTTAAGAAAACTATTTAAGAGTAGATTGCATATATCTTTCCTTTTACACCTTAACACTTCAATGTATATTTCCTAAGAGCAATTATAACTCGGGTACAATGATAACTTCCATAACTCCAGTACAATTATCAAATTTAACATTGATATATTTCTTTTATCTACTTTCCATATTCCACTTTATCCACTTGTTCCTGTGATGTTCCCTAAAGCAATTCCCCCAATATGGAATCTGGTCTAAGATCACATTTTGTATTTAGTTGTCTTGTCTGTTTAGTTTCCTCAATCCGGAATGGTTCTTCAGCATTTTCTTGGGTTTGCTTATTTGTTTTTTATGACATCAACAACATATTTGAAGAACTCAGGTCAGTTAATTTATAGAATGCTGCTCAGTTTGGGTTTTTCCAGTTTCCTCATGACTGGATTTAGGTTATGCCTTTTGGGATGGACTATAACATAACAGATATTGTGTCTTTCTCAGGGAACCATATCTGGTGGTGCAAGATGCTCATTCACACCCAGATGATATTAATTTTAATCGCCTAGTCAAGATTTTCTCCACTGTACTGTTTTCTCTTTTGTAATTAAGTAATTTGTGGGAGATGCTTTGAGACTATGTAAGCAACCTGTTCCTTAACCAACTCCCTTACCCACCTTAATTTAGCATCCATTAATGATTCTTGCCTAAAATCATTTTTTCTTATGATAGTTGTAAAGTCATGATTTTCTAATTCCATCATTCCTTCTCTATACTAGTCAGCAGTGTACTGTAAGGAAGAAGTTGACTTTCTTTTCCTCTTTTTCTTTCTTTTCTTTTCTCCTTTCCTCCTCTTCCCTCTCTCTTTCTTATCAGTGTGAATCCATGGATTATTTTTTATTCAATTTTGTTTCAATCCATTACTGTCTTCATTTATTTTGATTCTGAAATTTTCCCAGATCTGTCTCCTTCAAACTGTCTACTTATGTCCTTTGACTTATTAGTCAATTAATTAACTAATTAATTAATTAGCACTCCTTTATTTTCTGGCACAATATGCTCTGTATTCATCTTGTACTTTCCCTGCCTCAGCCCAAGAATCAGCCATTTCTAAAATAAACAAACAGAAACTGGTTTCTTTTGGTGGGGAATGATGATTAGAAAAATCTGGACACCGACCTGGCACTGAGATCATTGCTTCTGAGACATATTACTTCCATGGTCTTTCAGCAGTTTTTGGCTCTGTTGCTATATAACAAGTGACCCCAAAATGTAATGACTTGAAACAACAATTTATTATTATCTCTCACAAATTTTGTGTTGGCTGGCCTCAACTAGGCAGTGCTTATTTGGGCTTTCTCACACAGTTGTAGTTAAATGGTGCCTGGGACTGGAGTTGTCTAAAGGCTCGACTGGAATGACATCCAAGACGGCTCACTCACAGGGCTGGCAGCTGGTGCTGGCTGTCAGCTAAAAGCTCAGCTGAGGGTGTCAGCTGCAGCATCTCTAAGTGGCCTCCGCCCGAGGCTTGGGCTTCCATAGCACAATGGCTGGGTTCTGAGAAGAAGCGTGACAAAGGTGAGAGGAGGAAGATGAAACTGCAATCCTTTTACAGGCAAAGCCTGGAACTGGTACAGTGTCCTTTCCTGCATATTCTATTGGTGTAAGTAGACACAGACAATCCCAGATTGAAGCAGGTGGAGAAACAGATACCACCTCTCTATGGCAGTCTGGTGTGCATGTACAGGTAGGGAAGACGTTGATAGTAGCCATCTTTAGAGACAAGCTACTATTTATTTTAGAAATGATGAGTTTATACTGGTACCTCCAATTTCATCCCACCTCCACAATGATCTCCGTCATATCTCCCTTCTTCTCAGTTGTTCAATCTAACCACATGCTCAAAATAGTTTCAGGACTGCTATACATATACCATGAAAAACAAACCCAGTGCCAAGAGATCAAGATTTGTTTGTGTTCTTATTTTTGTAGACTGGGGGTTTATAATTGAAATCTTCATACACCTTTACCATTTTCTTATTGTTTGTTCTTAATGATTTCAGCTTTTTTGTTGTTTTTGTAAATAGAACTTTATCTTTTATAATATTGTTAAACTTGCATTTATTTGCCTACTCATTTTTTTTTTTTTCGGTACGCGGGCTTCTCACTGTTGTGGCCTCTCTCATTGCGGAGCACAGGCTCCGGACGCGCAGGCTCAGCAGCCATGGCTCACGGGCCCAGCCGCTCCGCGGCATGTGGGATCTTCGCGGACCGGGGCACGAGCCCGTGTCCCCTGCATTGGCAGGCGGACTCTCAACCACTGTGCCACCAGGGAGGCCCCCTACTCATCATTTTTAAATAGATTGATTGTGAATGATTTTAGTTTGAAATGTACTATTTCATAGTCTTCACAACTACTCATTAGCCTAGATCTAGCCTGTTATTTAGCTAGTTTTTAAAGGCATTTGAGTTATTTCAACCACTGAAAACATATTTCACATTATTATTATTTTATTATTATTATTTTTTTTGTGGTACGCGGGCCTCTCACTGTTGTGGCCTCTCCCGTTGCGGAGCACAGGCTCCAGACGCGCAGGCTCACGGGCCCAGCCGCTCCGTGGCATGTGGGATCTTCCCGGACCGGAGCACGACCCCGCGTCTGCTGCAACGGCAGGCTGACTCTCAACCACTGTGCCACCAGGGAGGCCCTATTTCACATTATTTTATAAAAGAATCTTTTGTAAATAGTTTGGGAATGAAAGGAAATTGTCCACAGTGCAAATCTCATCCCAATAGAAGTGTTTTACAAATTTTACTTTAATATATATGTTTTTTTTTTAAAAAAAAAACAAGCACCCTGACCTCATAATTCATTCGTTTTTATCTAAGGCATATGTTTGGCTACCTGGTGCTGCTCCCAAGTTAAGCGATGGGTCATGTAATTTGAGAAGATTCTCTCAGCTAGTGCAATAATAATTAGATATTGCATGTGTATTAAACATAACCTATTCTAATAAACTTTGCATAAAATGTCTTCATACTGCTTGACATTTACAAATTCAGTGGCCTTTAAGAAAGAAGGTTACATCAGAAATTCCCACCTATTCTATTTTAAGTCATTTAAAAAGTGAGCAAAAGTCAGCTCTTGAATAGAAAGTGCAAATATAATAAATGACCCTTGAATAATTTATTAATAAGCAATGACCTAATTATCACAGGCAGTTATCTAATCAGCCATTAATTCTGAAGCATTTGTAGAGTGGTGTTCTCCAACACTGAACAATTCTTCAATTCTCCAGCACCAGCTGGGTGTCCAACAATTCAATTCAGGTCTGACACTTTCTACCTGGAGTTAGCATCAGATCACGCAGATTAAGGGCTCAGTCCCACAAGGCTGCTCCCCCTTTAGATACTAGTTGCTAGTTCGGAGCCACTCAGATTTCTGATTGACTGTAGGTTCTCAGAACTCCCTCCTCAGGTTTGGTAATTTGCTAGAATGGCTCACAGAACTCAGTAAAACACTTCACTTATGTTTACCAATTTATTAAAAGGGATATAATTCAGGAACAGCCAAATGGAAGAGACATATAGGGCAAGGTGGGAGCAGGGCACAGAGCTTCCATGCCCTCTCCAGGAGCACCACCCTCTCACAGCCTCCGTCTCTGCACCAACCTGAAAGTTCCCTGAATCTTGTTCAAGAGTTTTAGTAGAACTCGATCTCCAGCAAACCTTCCTTCCCAGGAGGCAGATGGATGGGGCTAAAAATTCCAACCATCTCATCTCTTGGTAGTGACCAGTCCCATCCTGAAATTATCTAGGGGCCCCACTGTAAAGTCATCTTATTTTAAACTCAGGTGTGATTGAAAGGGGCTTGTTATGAATATCAAAAGGTACTTCTATCACTCGGGAAATTCCAAGTGTTTTAGGAAATCTGTGCCAGACTGGGGACAAACACCAAATATATTTCTTATTAGGCCACATGTAGATATTCACGTATAAACTATGGCTTTTCTTTGACTTTTCCATAAGGAATGGTGGAGAGAAGAAGCAACGTGGGGGATGAGGATGAATGAATAAATTGAAAGAGAGAAAACAAGAGGAGGAAGGATGTAGTGATAAAGGAGAAAAAGAGCAGAGTAGAGAAAAGCATTTATGTACTCTTACAACATCCGATAGATTTTCACAGAATTAATTTGAAGTTGGAAGTTGTATTAATTCTGGATATTAATTATGATAAAATTTCTGGCCATTTCTAATTATTTTCTCTTTCCTTTAATGATGATGATTATAAATCATACTATTGAAAGATAATGTCTTTTAAAGTTTGCTTATTGTTAAGATATCAGATTTACCATAAACTTGGATGATTGAATATTTTCGTAAATATGTAGCTCATTTTCTTAACTGGGGACAGAGTCACAGGTAGTCTTGAATACTACAAGAAAACATGATCAAATAAATATCCTTGAGACCTAATGACTCAGGAACCACTTTAATGCAAGGCAATTATTTCAGTAAAGTTAAGCTATTATAATCATTCATTAACCATGTTTCCTGTCTGAAATACATAGTCACCAATGTCACATTATTAGGTTACATAAATAAGCATGGTACATTTGCTTAGGTAGGGCTGGCTTGTCAAGTATTTAGTTTTAAAGTGTCTAAAATAGCTCCCAGGGGTAAATCCAGGAATACAGGAATAATAAAAATGAGAACAGCTTTTCTTAATGAAAGATAACTTTATTAACTGTTCTTCTCAGCCAGAGTCTCTAACAGACAAGTGAATAAGGGACAGTGTCTCCTGGGAGAAATATCATTGGGAAAACTTTTGTGATTACTGTAGTAGCAGGAATAAGTTTTATTCTTATTGACTTTCTAAATACTTTTATTTATCTTCTTCATTGCCATACAATTCTAAGAAAAGATACATAACAATTCATTGAAGAAGTCTGAATTTATATTGAATCAATGACAAAGGTCCAGGAAATAACTCCCCGAAGAATAAACACAACAACAACAATAGGTGCTGTGTATTGAGTGGTTTGAGGGTGTCAGGCACTGTGTTAAGTCGTTAGCATAAACTTTCTTATCTTCCTCTTCTCCAGACCTTTTGAGGTAGATAGAATCATAGACCATATGTGTGGATATGATTTTCCACTTATTGTGCCCATTCTGTACTATTGAGCTACAAAGGAATATGTCTAATCGTCTGCATTTACAAATCTGGTGATCTTCAACAAAGTCTCTCCAGCATATGGTTTCTTTTTTCAAAGACCTTTCTTCTTCATACCAAGTAGTTACATTTTCTCTTCCTCTGTTTTCTTAATATTAAAATTTGTCATACACCCCTGTAGTGTCTCCCTGAAATGTACGTAGAAATTCGATGATCTTCTAATATGTACACAACTGTGGAGAAAAAATAATCCCTTCCTTTGTTCTGGGCTCTATAAAATGTGTGTAGCTTAGACTATATGACTTGTTGGCTCAGCCCCATTCCATTATTGACTGTATTTAATTTTTGATGGCAACTAAAGCACCAAATTGATTTTCACAGGTGAACTACTCAGCCATGACCATCTGTCCTGAAATTGTGATTATTGATGGGATGGATTTTTTTAATTTATATTTTATGTATTTATTTTTTATTACTATATGAATATGTAACATTTATATAACATTTATGTATTATATAACCATATTATATAAAATGTAGAAATGAGCTTTATTTTATATTTTGATTTCATATTCATTTATATATTATATGTCATAAATATTTATTTACCTCATTAAATTTTGTCTTATTATATCTGTATATCATAACCTTAAAATCAGTTTCTCTAACATTTTCTTTCATTCTACCTTCATGCTATCTCAATAATTACTGGTTTAATAAATTTCCCAGTTTGTCCTGCATGTCCTCACAGAAGTCACTGACTAAAAACATTTATACACACACACACACAACTCGTCTTGGATAGAATACTGGGCTTATACCGTTATAAAACATCACTCAAATTAGATTTATTCATTAGTCAGTCTTTTGTTTGTTTTAAGTAAAACAATATATTTTGTTTGTTTTAAGTAAAACAATATACTTTGCCAAACAACTTGCTAAAGCCCTCACCAAAAATGGAAGATATTTTCTTAGTTAATCCTTTATTAACAGTAATGAGTCTTTATTCTCTAAGCAGTGCCCAAGTCATATTTGTTCCAGAGCTTTGTGTGAGAGATGTATATCAAGATCACCAGATTATAGTTTACAACATTTACCTTTTTGTTTTTCAAATTTGGAAAAATAGTAACCTCTTTCCTGTCTTTGAATACCTTTTACGAGGTCAACATGTCCTTAAAGATTGTGGACAATAGTTCAATGGTTAAGCTGGAATATTTCAGTGTACCTTGCAAGAGATTCATCCAAGAGATCTAAGCTCATTCAGAATAAAAAACTGGCTCTCTCTTACAATTTTCTACCCTAATTTCTGGTTTAATTTCATTGAATAATTAAAAAAATTTTCTTCCCAGTATGACAATTATCTCCTTGACAGAGCAGAGAAAATGCTGGAACATTTTCACTTTGTCATTTATTAACATGATGCTATTCATCCTAATCACCAGGCCTATTCTTTATCTTCGTGGGGCTGCACTTATCTCAAAAAAGTGTTTCTTAGTTTGTTCTTGATATTTTTTCAAGCCTTTGTTCATTCTTAGCTTTAACCTTTGTTAGACTATTCTTATAGAAGGTTTGTTTCATACTTTGTATTCATCTTAACCATATGTCATGATTTAATCTAACATTTATTGAGCATTTTATATACATTATCTTATTTGAAATTCACAATATTCTATGAGGGATGTATCATTAACCCATTTTACAGGTAAGAAGTTAAGTATTTCAACAAAGTCAGGCATCTGGTATGCAGTAGAGCAGGACAAAAATGAACAATTTTATTTCAGTCTGTATGCCCCTATGATATATTGGTTCTTCCTTCCATGTTTTCTCTAGGCCATCTGGACAGATCCTTTTGTAACCATATTAATAAGCCCTTTCTTGTTATTCAAAGGTGTTAAGTGTACATTAATCTATCTGCTCTTCTGAGTCATTATTTCCCCTTTAAAATAAATCTACATCTGACTTTTTCTTTGGACTTTTTGATATTTAACTTCCTAAATTTTAGGAAGCATGTGTGATTGTGACTAGATTTTCCTCCTTGGGTTTCCCAAATTTAGAGATTACATTTTATCACAAGTCTTGCATTGACACTTCATGAGCAGATTTATTTTTGAAATTCAGGATTAAAAAAATATATTCCCACAGCTTCCTCTACTTTCAGAAAAAGTTAACTACCAACAACAAAATTAAGAATTTCTCAAATACACTTCTTATAGTCTAAAGATATTCCAATAGATATTATGGATTTAAATATGGAGGTAAAAGAAAAGTGCCAGGCAATTTTCACATAATTAAGATTATAACACAATAAGAAAAATAAGATAATAAGTGACCAGTTTGGAGCACTGAATGGGCAGAAACTTTGGATGACCCAGTGCGGACAGGAACTGACTCTGTAGCCCTGACAAGAAAAGTTGTGGAAAGAGGAAGAGAAGCGAGATGTTGACAGTCATCAAAAGCTAATAGACATTAAAAATGTTTGTCAAAATAAAAATTTCAAAAAAAGAGTTGAAAAATTTATTCAAAGAAATCTTCTTGGAAATACAACAAAAATACAAAGTCAAAATAACACACAGAAAGAAAAAAGATGAAATATGTGTAAGAAAAGACAAAAGAGTCTATCCTAGTGAGTTTACATGAGGCTAATAGGGGGAGTTACACACACACACACACACACACACACACACACACACACACTCACACACAAGGGAAGAGAAGGCCCAAATAAGTGCCTATCTCATTGAATGACAAAAAATGACACAAAGAACACTGTGTGAAATTTTACAAAAAAGAATTTTCTAAAAGCTCTGAGAGGGAAAAACATCTTGAATACATCATCTACAAACACAGGAGAATCAGAAAAACACTGGACTTTTCAATGACATGCTCAATGACTTGTCAACAGCATGCCAGAGATGGTGGAGCTGTTATTTTAATTTTTTGAAGGAATGGTTTTCATCCAGAATTCTTTTCTCAGCCAAGCTATCAATAGAAGTTGGAGGGTAGAAAAATATTTTAAGACATGCAAGGGGTCAGAAGGCATCTCCATGAAATCTTTCTTTCTTTCAGGAAGCTTCTTGAAAGAATAAATCAAGAGGAAGACTTGGTATCTAAAAAAAAAGATAATAGATAACAATTGAATGCCAAAAAAATGATTATTTCACACCTACTGTGGGAAGGTAGATAATGAGGTGGGAGTGAAAGAGAACTGAATCATTGTCTGTTACAGCAGGAAATAAATAGTGTCTGAAACTGATAAATCAAAAAACAGCAGTATGAAAATATAATTTAGTGATGGCTATCAGAAGAAATAGTTAAAAGCTTTAAAAATGGATTGTTCCTGAGAGTGGGAAGGAGCTAGAAAAGTGATAGTGGTTTCTCATTATTAGCTATTAACTACTTTATTATTTTTTAATCTAATGCTTGTGAATCAGTTAGAATAGGCTAGGTTATGCTTCAGTAGTAAATCACCTGAAATCTCTGTTTAGCCATCTTTGAAGTCAAGCCACTACATATATCAGAGCTAATGAGTTTATACTGATGCCTCCAATTTCATTCCAACCCCACAATGCTCTCCCTTGTTTGTATCTCCTTTCTTCTTAGTTGCTCAGTCTAATAATACACAGAAAGTAGCTACAGGATTGCTGTATACATGTCACTATGAAAAACAAACCTACTGAGAAAAAAAATCAAGATTTGTTTGAGTTCTTAAATCAATCTCTAGGACTTAAGTTCTAAGCAATAAACTCAGAAAATTAATGAAAGAGTTTAAAAAGCCTCTTCAAAATAGGTTCCATCTAGTCTCCTAAAAACATTCTTCTAGAGTTTGAGACTAATTTGATATTTAGACTGTAGCATCTGGAAAAATATAGTATCCAGTGCTTAATAAAAGGAAATACAAGACAAGCTCAGATCATGTCAATAGGTGGAAGCTGCCTGCACACCTCTATGGAAAACTACTGAGAGCCGCACTGGTGTTCTTAGCAACTGTAAACCTTTTGAAACTTCTGAGTCACTCCACGTGGGCTTTCTTTCCTCACATGCTTTCTTCTTTATCAGATGATATTGACTGTTTTTTACTGGTTTCTATTTACCTATTTTGTTGGCAGGGCTATTAAATTCTCTGCTCTGTCTTGATCTCCTCAATAGGCACAGCTGTAAGTAACTGTGTATTACAACAAAAATGAACCAACCTTTCTTCTGGCTCCATTATTTTGGTCGTTCATGCATCAGCTCTCTTGGCATACAGCTCTTAGTCTGAAACTCTCCTATTGATTTTCAAAGGTGGAAAAATGTCCCTTGCCCTTTGGTGGAAGAAAGACTGGAGCAAAAGCATCTAGTCATGTTGGCCTTCAGCTCAACTGAAGTGAGAGCTGCTAACCAACTGGAGCTAATTTAAATGAATGCTCCAAACAATGAAAGACCAGGATCACCTGGGACTAAGAGAAACTTACAAAACTGAATACCATCTGACACTCAGGAACAGGCCAAACTCATCCTAAAAACATAGGGAAAAAATGCAATCTGTATCAAAATACCAATGCCATTTTTCACAGAAATAGAACAAATAAATCTAAAATTTGTATGGAAACACAAAAAACCTCAAAACAATCTTAAGAAAGAAAAATGAAGCTGGAGGTATCATGTGCCCTGATTTCAAACTATACTACAAAGCTACAGTCATCAACACAGTATGGTACTGGCACAAAAACAGATACCTAGATCAATGGAACAGAATAGAGACCCCAGAAATGAACCCACACTTATATGGGCAATTAATCTGTAACAAATGAGGCAAGAATATAAAATGATGAAAAGACAGTCTCTTCAATAAATAGTGCTGGTAAAACTGGACAGCTACGGCCAAAGGAACCAAACTGGACACTGTCTCACGCCATATGCAAAAATAAACTTAAAATCGATTAAAGACTTAATTGTAAGGCCTGAAACCATAAAACTAGAAGAAAACATAGGCAGTACCCTCTTTGACATCAGTCACAGTAATACTTTTTTGGATATGTCTCCTCGGGCAAGGGAAGTAAAAGCAAAAACAAACAAATTGGAGTATATCAATCTAAAAAGCTTTTTCACAGTGAAGGAAAATATCAAAAAAATAAAAATGCCACCTACTGAATGGGAGAAGATATTTGCAAACAATATATTCAATAAGGGGTTATCTAAAGTATACAAAGAGCTCATAACATACAATATCAAACAAACAAACAAACAAACTGATTACAAAATGGGCAGAGGATCTGAATAGCCATTATTCCAAAGAAGACATACACATGGCCAAAAGGCACATGAAAAAATGCTCAACATCAGTAATCATCAGGGAAATGCAAGTCAAAACCACAATGAGATATCACCTCACACCTATCAGAATGGCAATTATTCAAAAGACAACAAATAACAAGTGTTGGTGAGGATGTGGAGAAAAGCGAACCCGTGTGCACTATTGGTGAAATGTAAGTTGGTGCAGCTACTATGGAAAATAGTAAGGAGATTCCTCAAAAAATTAAAAATAGAACTACTATGTGATCCAGCAAGTCCACTCTTACATATATATAAATATATCCCCCTACATTCATTGCTGCATTATTTACAATAGCCAGGATACAGAAGCAATCCAAATGTCCATCAATATACAAATGGATAAAGAAGATGTGGTAGAATGCTCTGAGACAAGGGGAAGAAGGCAGAAGAGTAAGACGCGGAGATCACCTTCCTCCCCACAGATACACCAGAAATACATCTACACCTGGAACAACTCCTACAGAACACCTACTGAGCTCTGGCAGAAGACCTCAGACCTCCCCAAAGGCAAGAAACTCCCCCAAGTACCTGGGTAAGGCAAAAGAAAAAAGAATAAATGGAGACAAAAGGATAGGGACGGGACCTGCACCAGTGGGAGGGAGCCGTAAAGGAGGAAAGGTTTCCACACACTAGGAAGCCCCTTCGCGGGCAGAGACTACGGGTGGCGGAGGGGGAAAGCTTCGGGGCCGCTGAGGAAAGCACAGCAACAGGGGTGCGGAGAGCAAACAGGAGAGATTCCCGCACAGAGAATCGGTGCTGACCGGCACTCACCAGCCCGAGAGGCTTGTCTGCTCACCCGCCAAGGCAGGCGGGGCTGGGAGCCGAGGCTCGGGCTTTGGTCAGAGCGCAGGTTGGCGGCGACAGCACAGCCTGCAGGGAGTTAGTGCACCACGGCTAGCCGGGAGGGAGTCCAAGTCTGGACCTGCCGAAGAGGCAAGAGACTTTTTCTTCCATCTTTGTTTCCTGGTGCACAAGGAGAGGGGATTAAGAGCACTGCTAAAAGGAGCTCCAGAGACGGGCGTGAGCCGCGGCTAAAAGCGCGGGCCCCAGAGACATGCATGACACGGTAAGAAGGCTGCTGCTGCCACCACCAAGAAGCCTGTGTGCGAGCACACTTCACTATCCACACCCCGCTTCCGGGGAGCCTGTGCAGTCCTCCACTGCCAGGGTCCCGGGATCCAGGAACAACTTCCCCGGGAGAACGCACAGCGAGCCTCAGGCTGGTGCGACGTCATGCTGGCCTCTGCCGCTGCAGTCTCCCCGCGCACTCCGTGCCCCTCCCTCCCCCTGGCCTGAGTGAGCCAGAGCCCCTGAATCAGCGGCTCCTTTAACCCCGTCCTGTCTGAGCGGAGAACAGATGCCCTCCGGCGACCTACACACAGAGGCAGGGCCAAATCCAAAGCTGAGCCCCTGGGAGCTGTGAGAAAAAAGGAGAGAAAGGGAAATGTCTCCCAGCAGCCTCAGAAGCAGCGGATTAAAGCTCCACAATCAACTTGATGTACCCTGCATTTGTGGAATACATGAATAGACAACCAATCATCCCAAATTGAGAAGGTGGACTTTGAGAGCAAGATTTATGATTTTTTTCCCCTTTTCCTCTTTTTGTGAGTGTGTATGTGTATGCTTCTGTGACGGATTTTGTCTGTATAGCTTTGCTTCCACCATTTGTCTTAGGGTTCTATCTGTCCTTTTTTTTTTTAATAATTATTTTTTATTTTAATAACTTTATTACATTATATCTTACTTTATTTTATTTTACTTTATCTTCTTTCTTCCTTTTTTCCTTCCTTCCTCCCTCCCTCCCACCCTCCCTCCCTTCTTTCCTTCCTTCTTTCTTTCTCTCTCTCTTTCTTTCTTTCTTTCTTTCTTTCTTTCTTTCTTTCTTTCTTTCAACTTCTACTAATACTTTCTTTCTAGTTTTTCTCCCTTTTATTCTGAGCCGGGTGGATGAAAGCCTCTTGGTGCTGCAGCCAGGAGTCAGTGCTGTGCCTCTGAGGTGGGAGAGCCAACTTCAGGACACTGGTCTACAAGAGACCTCCCAGTTCCACATAATATCAAATGGCGAAAATCTCCTAGAGATCTGCATCTCAACACCAGCACCCAGCTTCACTCAACGACAAGCAACCTACAGTGCTTGACGCATTATGCCAAACAACTAGCAAGACAGGAACACAACCCCACCCATTAGCAGAGAGGCTGCTAAAATCATAATAAGTCCACAGACACCCCAAAACACACCACCAGACGTGGACCTGCCCACCAGAAAAACAAGATCCAGCCTCATCCACCAGAACACAGACACTAATCCCCTCCACCAGGAAGCACACAACCCACTGAACCAACCTTAGCCACTGGGGACAGACACCAAAAACAACGGAAACTACGAACCTGCAGCCTGCAAAAATGATACCCCAAACACAGTAAGATAAGCAAAATGAGAAGAAAGAAAAACACACAGCAGATGAAGGAGCAAGATAAAAACCCACCAGACCTAACAAATGAAGAGGAAATAGGCAGTCTACCTGAAAAAGAATTCAGAATATTGATAGTAAAGATGATCCAAAATCTTGGAAATAGAACAGACAAAATGCAAGAAACATTTAACAAGGACCTAAAAGGACTAAAGATGAAACAAACATGATGAACAACACAATAAATGAAATGAAAAATACTCTAGATGGGATCAATAGCAGAATAATTGAGGCAGAAGAATGGATAAGTGACCTGGAAGATAAAATATTGGAAATAACTACTGCAGAGCAGAATAAAGAAAAAAGAATGAAAAGAACTGAGGACTGAGAGACCTCTGGGACAACATTAAACACACCAACATTCGAATTATAGGGGTTCAAAAGAAGAAGAGAAAAAGAAAGGGACTGAGAGAATATTTGAGGAGATTATAGTTGAAAACTACCCTAATATGGGAAAGGAAATATTTAATCAAGTCCAGGAAGCCCAGAGAGTCTCATACAGGATAAATCGAAGGAGAAATACACCAAGACACATATTAATCAACCTGTCAAAAAATAAATACGAAGAAAACATATTAAAAGCAGCAAGAGGAAAACAACAAATAACACACAAGGGAATCCCCATAAGGTTAACAGCTGATCTTTCAGCAGAAACTCTGTAAGCCAGAAGGGAGTGGCAGGACATATTTAAAGTGATGAAGGAGAAAAAACTGCAACCAAGATTACTCTACCCAGCAAGGATGAATGTTCAGATTTAATGGAGAAATTAAAACCTTTATGGAAAAGCAAAAGCTGAGAGAGTTCAGCACCACCAAACCAGCTTTACAACTAGTGCTAAAGGAACTCCTCTAGGCAAGAAACACAAGAGAAGGAAAAGACCTACAATAACAAACCCAGAACAATTAAGAAAATGGGAATAGGAACATATATATCGATAATTACCTTAAATGTAAATGGACTAAATGCTCCCACCAAAAGACACAGATTGGCTGAATGGATACAAAAACAAGACCCATATATATGCTGTCTACAAGAGACCCACTTCAGACCTAGAGACACATACAGACTGAAAGTGAGGGGATGGAAAAAGATATTCCATGCAAAAGAAAGCTGGAGTAGCAATTCTCATATCAGACAAAATAGACTTTAAAATAAAGACTATTAGAAGAGACAAAGAAGGACACTACATAATGATCAAGGGATCAATCCAAGAAGAAGATATAACAATTTTAAATATTTATACACCCAACATAGGAGCACCTCAATACATAAGGCAAATACTAACAGCCATAAAAGGGGAAATCGACAGTAACACATTCATATTAGGGGACTTTAACACCCCACTTTTACCAATGGACAGATCATCCAAAATGAAAATAAATAAGGAAACACAAGCTTTAAATGATACATTAAACAAGATGGACTTAATTGATATTTACAGGACATTCCATCCAAAAACAACAGAATACACATTCTCCTCAAGTGCTTATGGAACATTCTCCAGGATAGATCATATCTTGGGTCACAAATCAAGCCTTGGTAAATTTAAGAAAATTGAAATTGTATCAAGTATCTTTTCCGACCACAACACTATAAGACTAGATATCAATTACAGGAAAAGATCTGTAAAAAATACAAACACATGCAAGCTAAAGAATACACTACTTAATAACGAAGTGATGGCTGAAGAAATCAAAGAGGAAATCAAAAACTACCTAGAAACAAATGACAATGGAGACACGATGACCCAAAACCTATGGAATGCAGCAAAAGCAGTTCTAAGAGGGAAGTTTATAGCAGTACAATCCTACCTTAAGAAACAGGAAACATCTCGAACAAACAACCTAACCTTGCACCTAAAGCAATTAGAGAAAGAAGAACAAAAAACCCCCCAAAGTTAGCAGAAGGAAAGAAATCATAAAGATCAGATCAAAAGTAAATGAAAAAGAAATGAAGGAAACGATAGCAAAGATCAATAAAACTAAAAGCTGGTTCTTTGAGAAGATAAACAAAATTGATAAACCATTAGCCAGACTCATCAAGAAAACAAGGGTGAAGACTCAAATCAATAGAACTAGAAATGAAAAAGGAGAAGTAACAACTGACACTGCAGAAATACAAAAGATCATGAGAGATTACTACAAGCAACTCTTTGCCAATAAAATGGATAACCTTGAAGAAATGGACAAATTCGTAGAAATGTATAACCTGCCAAGACTGAAACAGGAAGAAATAGAATATATGAACAGACCAATCACAAGCACTGATATTGAAACTGTGATTAAAAATCTTCTAACAAACAAAAACCCAGGACCAGATGGCTTCACAGGAAAATTCTATCGAACATTTAGAGAGCTAACGCCAATCCTTCTCAAACTCTTCCAAAATATAGCAGAGAGAGGAACACTCCCAAACTCACTCTACGAGGCCACCATCACCTTGATAGGAAAACCACACAAGGATGTCACAAAGAAAGAAAACTACAGGCCAATATCACTGATGAACATAGATGCAAAAATCCTCAACAAAATACTAGCAAACAGAATGCAACAGCACATTAAAAGGACCACGCACCATGATCAAGTGGGGTTTATTCCAGGAATGCAAGGATTCTTCAATATACGCAAATAAATCAATGTGATACACCATATTAACAAATTGAAGGAGAAAAACCATATGGTCATCTCAATAGATGCAGAGAAAGCTTTCAACAAAATTCAACACTGATTTATGATAAAAAACCCTCCAGAAAGTAGGCATAGAGGGAAGTTTCCTCAACATAATTAAGGCCATATATGACAAACCCACAGCCAACATCGTCCTCAAGGTGAAAAATTGAAAGCATTTCCACTAAGATCAGGAACCAGACAAGGTTGTCCACTCTCACCAGTCTTATTCAACATAGTTTTGGAAGTTTTAGGCATAGCAATCAGAGAAGAAAAGGAAATAAAAGGAATCTAAATTGGAAAAGAAGAAGTAAAGCTTTCACTGTTTGCAGATGACATGATACTATACATAGAGAATCCTAAAGATGCTACCAGAAAACTACTAGAGCTAATCAATGAATTTGGTAAAGTAGCAGGATACAAAATTAATGCACAGGAGTCTCTGGCATTCCTATATACTACTGATGAAAAATCTGAAAGTGAAATCAAGAAAACACCCCCATTTACCATTACAACAATAAGAATAAAATATCTAGGAATAAACCTACCTAAGGAGACAAACGACCTGTATGCAGAAAATTATAAGCCACTGATGAAAGAAATTAAAGATGGTACAAATAGATGGAGAGATATACCATGTTCTTGGATTGGAAGAATCAACATTGTGAAAATGACTCTACTATCCAAAGCAATCTACAGATTCAATGCAATCCCTATCAAACTGCCACTGGCATTTTTCACAAAACTAGAACAAAAACTTTCACAATTTGTATGGAAACACAAAAGATCCCAAATAGCCAAAGCAATCTTGAGAATGAAAAACAGAGCTGAAGGAATCAGGCTCCCTGACTTCAGACTATGCTACAAAGCTACTGTAATCAAGACAGTATGGTACTGGCACAAAAACAGAAAGACAGATCAATGGAACAGGATAGAAAGCCCAGAGATAAACCCATGCACATATGGTCAACTTACCTTTGATAAAGGAGGCAGGAATGTACAGTGGAGAAAGGACAGCCTCTTCAATAAACTGTGCTGGGAAAACTGGACAGGTACATGTAAAAGTATGAGATTAGATCACTCCCTAGCACCATACACAAAAATAAGCTCAAAATGGGTTAAAGACCTAAATGTAAGGCCAGAAACTATCAAACTCTTAGAGGAAAACATAGGCAGAACACTCTATGACATAAATCACAGCAAGATCCTTTTTGACCCAACTCCTAGAGAAATGGAAATAAAAACAAAAATAAACAAATAGGACCTAATGAAACTTCAAAGCTTTTGCACAGCAAAGGAAACCATAAACAAGACCAAAAGACAGCCCTCAGAATGGGAGAAAATATTTGCAAATGAAGCAACTTACAAAGGATTAATCTCCAAAATTTATAAGCAGCTCATGTAGCTCAATAACAAAAAAACAAACAACCCAATCCAAAAATGGGCAGACAACCTAAATAGACATTTCTCCAAAGAAGATATACAGACTACCAACAAACACATGAAAGAATGCTCAACATCATTAATCATTAGAGAAATGCAAATCAAAACTTCAATGAGATATCATCTTACACTGGTCAGAATGGCCATCATCAAAATATCTAGAAACAATAAATGCTGGAGAGGGTGTCGAGAAAAGGGAACACTCTTGCACTGCTGGTTGGAATGTGAATTGGTACAGCCAGTATGGAGAACCGTATGGAGGTTCCTTAAAATCTACAAATAGAAGTACCATATGACCCAGCAATCCCACTACTGGGCCTATACCCTGAGAAAACCATAATTCAAAAAGAGTCAAGTACCAAAATGTTCATTGCAGCTTTATTTACAATAGCCCAGAGATGGAAATAACCTAAGTTTCCATCATCAGATGAATGAAGATGTGGCACATATATACACTGGAATATTACTCAGCCATAAAAAGAAATGAAATTGAGCTATTTGTAATGAGGTGGATAGACCTAGAGTCTGTCAACAGAGTGATGTAAGTCAGAAAGAGAAAGACAAATACCGTATGCTAACACATATATATGGAATTTAAGAAAAAAATGTCATGAAGAACCTAGGGGTAAGACAGGAATAAAGACACAGACTTACTAGAGAATGGACTTGAAGATATGGGGAGGGGCAAGGGTAAGCTGTGACAAAGCGAGAGAGAGGCATGGACATATATACACTACCAAACGTAAGGTAGATAGCTAGTGCGAAGCAGCCACATAGCACAGGGAGATCAGCTCGGTGCTTTGTGACTGCCTGGAGGGGTGGATAGGGAGGGTGTGAGGGAGGGAGACGCAAGAGGGAAGAGATATGGGAACATATGTATATGTATAATGGATTCATTTTGTTATAAAGCAGAAATTAACACACCATTGTAAAGCAATTATACTCTAATAAAGATGTAAAAAAAAGATGTAGTATACACACACACACACACACACACAGTTGAACATTATTCATAAAAAAGAATGAAATCTTGACATTTGCAACAACATGGATGGACCTAGAGGGCATTATGTTACTAGGTTGTTACCAGAGGAGAGAGGGTGGGGGAGGAAATAAATAGATGAGGTATATTAAGAGGTACAAGTTGATAGTTGCAAAATTATTGAATCCCAGCTATGAAATGTACAGTGTGTAGAATACAATCAATATCTAAGTATTATCTTTGTATGGCGATATATCCTAACTAGAGTTATCATGTTTATCATTTTGAAATATATAGAAAAATATTCCCTATGCTGTGTAAAACAAAAACAAAAAAGTTAGGGAAAAAAGTCTTGAATTTAGTGAAATCTGGCAAACTTTTCCTGAAAAATATATCCCATAATTCAGTGTTGACTGCACAGGAGAAATCCATCAATCTAATCTTTATTCTAATTAGTTCTAACCCATATGTTCAGGTTGAGAAATAAGACAAGTAATTAAACATCTTGGAAAGTCCCAGGAATCACAGTCTTACTTCCCCCACATCACTTAGAAACACACTTAGAAACTTAGAGTTCATTCGATTTTGAAAATGAATTTCAGAGTGGTTAAACCACTTGTTGTACCTCACATAGTAAAGCAATTATTAGAAAAGCTAATAATTTAAATTTTGATTTTCAGTTTGAACTATACAATCACTCTAAGCTCCCACCCCTTTCCCAAAAATATACCATTGTTTGTAAGAGAAGATTTCAGCCAAGCCCAGTCATCCAATGAGACCTGGCTACCCTGGTCCTCAGTTACTCACTCAGCTGGGGGCTCATTCTGATTCTTTTTAGGTTGTTACCAACTTAAACCTCTGAAATCAGAAATAAAAACCTTTAGCATTTTAGTGACACAATCCTCATTAATGGAAACAACATTATGAATGAAATTTCCAATATTTTCCAGGACTAATGTCCTTTTCAGTAAATGGTCTCTTGATAATTGCTCTATAAACATTTAAGCATTATGAGTACAGTTCTTAAAATGACCAGAAGTCATTACTCAAAAGCTTCCTCGGGCTTCCCTGGTGGCGCAGTGGTTGAGAGTCCGCCTGCTGATGCAGGGGACACGGATTCGTGACCCGGTCCGGGAAGATCCCACATGCTGCAGAGCGGCTAGGCCCGGGAGTCATGGCCGCTGAGCCTGCGCTCCGCAACGGGGAGAGGCCACAACAGTGAGAGGCCCACGTACCGCAAAAAAAAAAAAAAACAAACTTCCTCACCACACAATTACTGGGTCATGTGCTTCTTTTGTGCTTCTGGACTACTCCACCATGATTCAACTTTTGTTTGGGAAAAATATACTTTGCGTCAGCAACAAAAAAATCAGTCTTTCATGAAAATCTAAAAAAAAAAACCAAAAACTTGCATTATTTTTATGAAATCAAGCACACAGAAATAGGTATTAGGAGTATTATAATTCTAGTATCTTACTGAACACTTATTATGTGCCAAGTTTAATATTGTTACAGTGATTATTTCATAATTTAATCTGGACATCACCCCTCTGGAGTGGGTACTAAAATTAACCAAATTTTGAAGAGAAAGAAATTGTTTAATAGCAATTCCTGCATCACTCAAAGTAAACGAAGCTATTAAAGTAATTTTTGGATAAGATAATGAAAGTCCTAATAGTAGTGGTGAAGCAGGTGAGGAAGAGGCTGATTACTGCAAGGACAACTGGGAAACCCCTTGGTGGATGTACCTGGGAAAGCACCAGAGAATCAAAGGAGACTCAAGATATTTCTAAACTTTCATGAAACTGGTCTTTATTCATCAAAAATCATTTTCTACCTCAAGTTTTCTGAGTATGGATTTAAACTTCTTTGGGGGATTCAAAGGCACTGCAAGAGATTTGGTGCTGATATCTCTAGCAAATCTCTTCTTTCCAAATCTCCAACTAGATATTAAGGTCATCTGGGGCCTGGTACAGAGGGTCTTGTTTCTCTTCTGTCAAAGAAGAACCAGATGGAGGAGGTTACCCTAGAAAAGATCACTAAACTTCCAAGCGAAGTTTTAAGAGACAGGTGATAGCGAGCAGAAATGTACAGAGGAAGACCAGGGATTACTAGTTTGGATGTCAGTCACCTACTACTGTGTGGCATCATTACTATAGGCTCTGTTTCAAAGTTGACTCTGTTTGTCTGACAAAGGGGAATCAAACCAATGATCTACAGAGTTTTCCAGGTTTGGTGCTCTTTATACCCCAAGTTTAGCAAGGACTAGGTTCTTATAAGCTATAATTTTGTATTGTGTTTCCCAAACTAGAAAGCACAATAGGTATGTTGTCTTTTGTTCTTTGCCAGTCTTGTCATACACCGGTCTGCCCACTAGCATTAATCTTCATGGTCACTACGCTTTCTATATTTGGTTACAAAAGCTCCAGGCTGCATATGTATGAACAAAACAGTAGCCAGGGAAGGACAAAATTTCATTCATGAGACAATGTCAAGCTGCAACAGAATAGACAGACTATTATTTTTTCCTTTTAAATGGGGATGAAACACAACCATAGATTATTCTTATTGTCTGTGCTTTCACAATCATAGTTAGTGACAATTGCAGCTCATAATACTTTCTTTCATTCCTTCTAATAAACGTCCATTCAGACCACAGTGCAGAGGAGGTAGGTAAGAGTTTACTTGAATATACATACAGAGGGTTAACAAATTCCTTCTTGATTTTAACTAGTTCCATTTGAAACACATCCTTTCCAAGTTGCCTTTGAATATTTAATATTAATACTAAATTAATATATTAACAATATTATATAATTAACATATTAATTAAATTAATATTTATTATTAAAATTGTCTTTTGATAATATTAACAATAAAATAATTATGTCAATGATATAAAAGGAAAGAGATTTTATATAAAACTCTCAGGCATGAAGTTAAAAGAGGCAACAGGCCCATTCTGATATAATGGCTAAGTGGTTTAAATTCCCATCCTTGTTCTGTTAGACCCAGCAATTGGATTCTAGTAACAACTAAAGGTTTAGTTGTATGAAAAAAATGATCTCAGAAATTATCAATATTCCAGTATAAGACCAGATCTGCCTGCCTTAAAATGTAATTGACCTACTTAACTACTCCATTTTACCACCATTTTTCAAATATGTCTTACCCTAAGTCTTTTCTGCAAACGGAATGACAATTAAAAATGTAGCCTTTACTAATCCATTTATTTATTTATGAAATGCTTTCTGAGCATCTACCATGTGACAGGTACAATGCTAGGGATTGGAGATAGAGGTGATTAAGTCATTCTCTCTATCCTCAAGGAACTCATAAATGTTTGGTCAGATCAGCAATGGAGATAATCATAGTAGTAGCTAATATTTACTGAGCTATGTACCGGGTAGGATTCTAAGAACTTTATATGTACAAGTTTTTTTTTATATATAACAGTGTCCTTTTGGAGATAAACACATTATTATTCCCATTTCACAGGTGTAGAGACCGAGGCAAAGAGGGACTTGACCAAGGTCATACAGGACAATAAGGCATAGAGATAGGATTCAAGTGCAGGCCATCTGACTTTGTTCTCAGACACTATGCAGAGAGGGTGCCTCACCCAGGCTGGTGATGGAGGCAGCTCAGGGGCAGACTTTCAGAATAAGGCAGAGCTCAGGCTGAGCTTTAAAGACTGAGTAGGAGTTAGTTAGTAAAGGGATAAAGAAAAACAGGTGGAACATAGTAGAAATGAATAATGTGAGTCAAGACAAGGCTTGAGAGTGACACACAGCATCCATTGTGAAGGGGTCTGTGTGCTCTTGCTGTTGCTGGGTGGGGTCCCAGGGAAATTTATGTGAAGTGGGAGAGAGATGGGGATTTGCAGTGAGGCTGGACCAAGTGTAGGGCTTCACTGGGGTGGGCCTTGCGGACTTCCTTAGGAGACTTGGATCTTATCCTGTTCCTCATATCCAACTACATTTTGTGGGACTTTTGTTTGTATGTTTGTTTTATTGTCTGTTTACATTGCTTTGACCTACAGTTTATAAGCTGAGTAAATGTCAAGTCATTTTTCTGGGCGGCCTCAGTTTCCTCATTCTGATTTAAGGAGTTTGGTTTAGATGATCACTTAGCTCCCTTTTAGCTGAGCTTTCTATCTGTTTATCCCACCTCTTTAGTCTCTTGTTTGTGTGTTTAAGTTCTTTCTAAGGCTAAACTTTACCAAGCTTATGTATCTCTGCCTCAGCTCAATATAGAAGCAAAGTCCAGTGAAACCCTGGGTAGTTACTGTTTAAAGGAATAATGCTCCCCTTTACTCACTTCAATGTAGAAGATGGTGGTGATGTTAGGGAATGACATAGCAGTAGTAGAATTGCAAGTTAGGTGTACATGTGGGTAAAACCAAATTATATATTAGTGAAGCATGGTGCTCATAAAATGTTATTACTGTAGCGTATACTAATCCTTTGTTCTTTGGCTCTCCTGATTGCAATGAACTCTGATTCAGAGACACTGCTTTGCCCTGTCATCTCTTTTCTCAGTTGCTGCATTCCAATTTCTTGTTCTGCCAAAATTATATTGTCTGGTAACCAGGTCAGCTCTCCCCTCGCAGTCTCCTGTGCTCATCTGTGACCTTACACTCTTTGGGGTCCTTGCTGCAGATTCCATCTTTGATCTGCCCTGTTGCAAAACTATATTTTTCTCCCTTATTACAGTCAGTGAGTTTTGCTTCCCACCTCTCTTTAAATATAGCCTAATCTGTTTCATGTTCCTTGGTACACTTGAAAGAAATTTCCATTTGCCAGAAGTTTCTGGAAAACTACCTGTTTGAAAAAACTTCTTGGTGACTTTTGCTTTAAGATTTTGGTTACACATAGAAAGGAGGAATCCAGAAGGCTAACAAGGAAGCTTGTGAGTCTCACAGGGTAGATTTTTCCTTCCTTCCCTCTCTCTCCTGCTTCCTTTCTCATTCCCTTCCCTTTGCCCCTTTCCTCTCCACCCAGAAAGGATGCAAGACAGCTTTAACAAAGAAATACAACGTGAATAGAGCAAATCATACTAGAATTTTGTGACTGGGGAAAAAAGGGTAGTAAGAGAGAAGTCACGAATGAGTTAAGTTCATGACAAATGGGATGAGGTCCTTCTTGCACGTTAGTAAAAGGCAAGACTCAAGCTTGGCTCTAACCAGTGTAACAGCTAATGCCTCAGGGGAAAGCTGATCCACTGTATCCAAAGGATACAAACAAGTGGCACCAAGGCTCAGGGCAGCATTTCTCAGGGCTGAGAACTGAGAGGAATTTCTCCCATTAATCCCCCGAAGGAGACCCAACCATGTACAGCATTCTGAGTGGTATCTTTACAAAAAACAGCCACACATAAGACTTTTTTAAAGGTCTGTACTTTGGGACTTATATCATGCCAAAGCCAATTCGGTAAAAGTAAATTTAGAGGGCTGCCATGATGTGCTGTGGTTAGTTAGTGTGAGGATGAACTGTAGAAGCTAGGGCGCAGCAGTATGTATTCTATGACTCATTAGTTACAGGAAATGTTGGCAGGAGGGATAAAACCTTCCATGACCAAATTAATTTGGATTTGCAAACCCTCTTTGAAAATTGAAAAATGCACACTGGCATATAAGGACTCTGAACAGTCCTTCAGTAAAGAAACAGTCTCACCAATGTTTAACCTACTTTCCTCACAAACATGTTAAACATAGAACTGGTTTTTCTTTTCATTGGTTTGCTCTTGTCTCCCAGTTCATCACTTGGGCCACTTCACTATGTTTAAGGAACAGAATAGAGGTTAATAAAATTAATTGTATGAATCAGGGCTTCCCTGGTGGCACAGTGGTTAAGAATCCGCCTGCTAATGCAGGGGACACAGGTTCGAGCCCTGGTCCAGGAAGATCCCACATGCCGTGGAGCAACAAAGCCCATGCGCCACAACCACTGAGCCCGTGTACCACAACTACTGAAGCCCGCGTGCCTAGAGCCTGTGCTCCACAACAAGAGAAGCCACTGCAATGAGAAGCCTGCACACCACAATGAAGAGTAGCCCCCGCTCTCTGCAACTAGAGAAGGCCCGCCCGCATCAACGAAAACCCAACACAGCCAAAAATAAAATAAATAAGATAAATATATATAAAAAATAAAATAATAAAATTAATTGGATGAAGCAAACACAAATGTTTATCTTATTTCCTTAATGTATTTTCTTATTTTCTTAATGTATTAGAAGTTATACTAGCTTCTAGATTATTAATAAAATCATGGTGGAAATTAGGTGAAATTGAATTAAATCTCACTAAGGAATTCAATAATATTTTACTTTGGGTCAAACAAAAGCTCTTCCTTTTGGAATACAAGAAAATGTCCATTTTGATATTGAAAAAATGACTACTTAAAATACTACTGACATCATACTAACCATACTCATTTATAAATTTTCAAAAATATTGATATTAATTCTTTTAAAAACTGCTGGTGGTTGAGGTTTTTTGAGCAGTGTTTTTTTCTGTTTTAACTGAACTAGTTAATCATTTTAGGGCTACACCATGATTAAACTTAAAAGACAAATATTCCTTAGATATACACCAAACACTCTTTTCATGAGCCTTGTGTATTTAGTCTTTAGATAGAAATGAACAATTAACAAATTCTAACTTAGGTTCCTTTTTCAGTTAAAGAGACAGGAAATTAAAAAAAGATATTTAAAGAAACACCGTTGTGAGCCTTCTGGCTCTATTATTAGATGTACAAAATCCTCCCCAGGACTATTTTTTTCCCAAGCAAACAAACAAATAAACGAGCATCAATGAATGAATTGTGTATGAGCCAGAAGTTCTCCCCAAAATATTTTCCAAGTAGCACCTTTGCAGTAGTTAGTTCTTTTCCATTCTCAGTGCATTCTCTTCTCTTTAGTATACAAACATGCTATTTTGGGATCACTATGTAAGGTATAATGCAGATTCTAGCCTATCTTCATTTTAGAACCCACATAACAATTAAATTCTCTTACTGAGAAAATTACTAGGCACAGAGAATAAATCCTCCTTTACTAGTTAACTTTGATGGTTAGAAGTTCTTCATATCAGACATTTTTAAAAGGTTATAAACTATTTGTTGAAACTGATCTGTCTAATGAGAGATATACAGTACTTCCCTTTTGAAAGTTATAGACAATACAAAATAACTGGAAGTGTTCTACCCCGTAATTTTATAGCTGCAGAGACTGAAGGTTAGGGATGGAAACGGATTTTCTCATGGTTACATACAAGTTAGTGGCAAAAATTAGAACAAAGCCTGGATGTTCTAATTCCCAGACCAGTAGTTTTCTCATGACAATGTGCTGATAGTTCAGAGGAATCTCTGTAGATAAACCACATTTTTATTTTCTGTTGATCAAATAGGTTTTAAAAAAGCATGAAGTCATAGAGTTTATAAGTGTTTATTATGCACTGACTATATTTGTAAATAACATGGTAGCAACACACTGAGTCAGAATACCCCAAGATGTGAAGTGATCCTGGTATTTGAGGGTAGCTCACCCACACTCATGCCACTTATTAGATTGAGAAAATACACACAATGTATTATTATCACATTGATTGTCCTTGGTCCTCTTATTCTCTAAAGCCCACAACCAACTATATGCTGGTGATATTGAAATACACATCTCTAACCCAGATCTCTGTCCTGAAGTCTAGCAACATAAATACAACAGCCGATGGGACACCTTTTCTCTTAATTTCCTTAGAGACCTTAAACTTATCATGGAGATATTTGAACTCATCATCTTGAGCCCTGAATTGTTATCTCAGGAATGTCCTCACCAACGCTTCCCAACCTGAAAATATGCGCATTACCCTGGGTGCCTTCCTCTCCCCCAACCCTCACATCAAATCAGTCACCAAGTCCTAGAGACATTATTTCCTTCGTATCTTTTGCATCCATGACCTTCTCTCCATCTTCCCTGCAGAGCGTTAGTTCGGGTTCTCACCATTTCCTCTGTATTGCAACAGCCTCCTAATTAATTTACGACAAATTTCCTGCATCTCCTGTCCTCTTTCAGGTCACTAGCCAATCTTTTCTATTGTTCTGGCAACAGGAAATGTCATATTTACTTGGTTACCAGAACTCTTTCAAATTCTATATAATCTAGTAGTTACCATAGATCCTTGCTTAGGAAACTGGCTTATGCTACATACAGGCCAAGTTATAAGCTGCTGCTTGAGTTCACTACTCTTAATACGCTTTCTATGCCTCCTCCTTCATTAAATACCGTGGGAGAAAGGGAAGGGGAATGTGGCATGTGTAGATTGGCCTTTCGGGACATATAATTAAATAGGTTTTGATAATTTTCTTGAAACGTATTAGCAATCTCGTCACTTACTTGGGAGCAACATTTATAGCCAGATATAGATATAAAAATACAGAAATGGCATTATCTTCTATCTTCCCCTTTTAAAAATGTTTATTTAGATCTAAGAAAAGAGTGAATTTAGCAATGTACAAGCATTTTAAAGTTTTACAAGCAAAGATTTATAAAAATGAACTCATGTTATAGTCACTGGGAGAAGTTCTAGAATGCATGAGTCTAGTGTGTGTGTAGGTACGTGCATGGGCAGGCATGCATTCAACTGCATGTTTGATTATCTCATTTTCTCCCATTCATGAAAAATACAGTTTTGAGACATTGCTTCATAAATATCAACACTGCAGCTGACAGCTCTGACCTCTGAAAAATGGCACATTTCTGGAGATCAGAAGAGGGGATAAGTTTCTCACTCCCTTTATTTTCTTTTCTGTAATTTTCCTCACAGGCTTACCGATTCTATCTACCTTTTTTATAATTTCTTTTGCCACTATTTAAAAAAATCCATACTTTCCTTATATTTCAAAGAAGTTGAAGAGTCTAGTTAATGACACCTGCTATAGCTAGGCAGCCAAATAGACCACAGGCATTTTATAACCCAACCATATGAGACAGTACCTGGGATTACAAAAGCACACTTGTGCTTGAATCAATAGATTCTAAATCTTTCCAACCAAATGCACTCTGATGAATAATTTGTATGATTCTTATTCAAAAGAGGAATCCTAAGAAAATCCATCAACTGTCTCCATTTACTTAGTTATATTAAATAGCTCAGAATTCTTCCCATTTCTTTCATTCTTCTCTCCATCTCTAGAGTATTCTAGTTAATATACCTGGGAAGACCCACAGCACTCACATTAGCTTATGAATAGGAAAGAACATAAGCAGATATAGGGAACCATACAAAAGCAAAATAGATCCAGAAATTCATAGACTTTCAGAGTTTGATAAGAACGCACAATCCAACCTCCTCATTTTATAGATAAAAAAACTAATTTTGTCCCAAGCAGGTAATTCCGACATAGGTTACAAAGTTAGTAAATAGGCAAATTGATATTAGTACTCAAGATTGTTATTTCATCGAGGGCATGTGGAACAAGATGGGTGATGGGAGCTGTTGCGTTAAGGCTGCATGCTCTGAGCTAACATTTAAGTAATGTCTATTCCCAAGCCCATATCATCAAATTACTTTTTCAAGGTTAAGTATGTTGGAACGGAGAAAAATGTATCTATACAGATCTGGAAATATTGTATGTATAAGAACAGAAGATGCAAATTATTTGGGGTGAATTGGGAAAGCTTTCATCCCAAACTTCTGTTCCGTTAGTCTGCTCCCTTGCTTGCCACTTCTCACTAGAGGAATCACACCACCAGGTATAATTAGCACAAGTAGGCTATATATGGCTACATACACTGTGTCAAGTAACTGGAGGGTCACTGTCTGCTTTGTTACCCCTCTCCTTCCTCTCTCTTTTCCTTCCTCCTTTCCTTTCCTTTCCTTTCCTTTCCTTTCCTTTCCTTTCCTTTCCTTTCCTTTCCTTTCCTTTCCTGTCTCTTCTCCTCTCCCCCTTCTTTCCTCATATATTTATTGGTGTCTATCATGTACCAGGCACTGTTAACAGTTACTGCAAATAGAAAGATTAGAAACACATGGTCATTATCAGCAAGGAGCTCAAAGTCCAGCGGGGAGGATAGATCTACAAATGCACAAGTACAATGCAATGTCATAGGTGATAAATTAGAGTTCTACACAGCATATTATGGGAACCCAGAGAAGGGAAAACCTAACAATGGGGTTTGGTTGAAAGGTAGAGACAGGGTGGAAAGGTCAGGAAGGGCTTCAAAGATTTCAAGAGCAAGAGACCATGTTCACGTGGTCTAGGAGGAGAAGCTCCTCGTTTCAATCATTCAATTTACAAGCTTGTGCTGAGGATTGTTCTAGGTGTTGAAGATTAAAGTAACAGACACTGTCAATGTGCCTAGGATTTTTCTGGTTTTAAAACTGAAAGTCCCACATCTCAGGACGTTCCTCAGTTCTGGGCAATAATGCATTTGAGGTGCTTGTGCAATATCCATTGAGAGGTATCAAGAAAGGAGTTAACTGTGTACGTGTTCAGAATGCAGAAGAGAGCATGGGGATGAGCTGTCAGCATAGAGATGTTATGTAAAGCCATGAGAGTGGATCATATTACTTGGTGAGACTGTTAAGAGTGATATGAGAAGAGGACTTAACATGAGATTTTTTTTTTTTTTCCCTAAGGACAGGCGATAGAAGAGAGGAGAGTATTTGCAAGAGAATGATTGAACATACTGAGGAATCTGAGCCAGAGGCACTGAATACTGCAGGGGATTAATGAATAGGTAGACAGGTAGCTTCCTTGCAAAGAAGGGGTGATCAAGGCTTTAGTGAACTCAATAATGGAAAGGAACAATTGCAGTCATGAGTAGGTGAACAGGGCAGCTAGCTAGATTGTTAAGAGGAGTGTGATTTTCAATTAGTGATTTAGGAAGTTGGACTGTTTCACTTTAAAGACACTGTCCTTGGTGTAACCATGGGGAAGAATGGCTGTGGCAGAAATGAAGGTAAATATCCATATAAAAGTTAAAGTCCCCTAAGGAGATGGCTGATGTTGGGATGGAGAACTGCTTCTCAGACTCCGAGTCTTCATTGAAGGGGATTTGACTGGGAAGCCAGTGGAAGACTACAATGAGGAGGAGAGAGGATGGTTCAGCTCAGAGGTAGAAGCCTCAAAGCAGAGGTGTTATTTTTCTTTCGTTTTTCCAGTTATATTGAGATATAATTGACATACAACATTGTGTTAGTCCAGAGTATATAACATGGTATATGTATATATTGCAAAATGATCCCCACAATAAGTTAACATCAATCACCTCACAGTTACAAATTATTTTCTCGTGATGAGAACTTTTAATATTTACTCTTAGCAATTTTCAAATATATGATAATACAGCATTGTTAACTATAGTCACCATGCTGCACATTACATCCCCAGAACTGATTTACTTTATAACTGGAAGTTTTTATCTTTTGACAACCTTTATCCATTTTCCCCACCCCCATCAACAGCCTCTAGCAACCACCAATCTGTTCTCTGTATTTGGGTTGACAGGTTGGTTTAACAAAGGAGACTTTTCATGAATAATAACTGGTAAAATCAGGAATAAGTGAAAGGTGGATTGATTCCCCCTTAAGGGAGGGTAAGTGTTTGGGCTTGGTAGCAATGCCAGTGGTTGTGGTGTGGAACCAGGTCTTATTTTCTTAGTGGTCCTCTCTTCTAAGGAGTTCCAATGAGTGTGGCAGGTGTGGTTGGGGAAGCACTAAGAGTGGTCCTGGATGGGGCACCTTAGTGAGTCACATGATCCCAGGGCTGAGGAGAGGAAGGGCGTTGCCATGGCTGTGCTTCCAGATGGTGGTCAACTTCCCTCTGATCTTCTCAGGATGAGTGTTGAGTGGCCCTCTAATTGAAAGGGACTGTGAAAAATTCTAAATAGCATAATGTTCCCTTTATATTTTACAGTGTCCTGGCTGTCTCTTTGGAGGTCTTGATGTCAAAAATAAAAGAATGAGTAAATGATCCATCAATTCTAGACTCTTCCATTTCCAGAGAGAAGAGAGAAGTCATCTTCTCTGGTTCCCATTGAACTAATGGGGCCTTTCAATATTTTTGTCTTCTAATAGGTCTTCAGATTAACTCTTCGTGGTGGTGCTCTTAATTAAGTGTGCTTTGATCTTTGGTTATCTATCTCTGGCCTAACATTCAATAACTGCTTTGTTCCAATGGTCCCAGCCTTATAAATTTTCTTCTGCTAGATAATAATAATTTCTGTATTTTTATCCAGCTTTGTTTTATTCATCCATTTCATTGAATATCAGCCTTGATATTTAGAAATGCTTATTTCCTTAGGTGAGTTTCTCAGGTCATGAATAATAAAACTTAGCCCAGTGATTTATCTGGCCCTCGACTGTCTCTCCATGTAACCTCCAGCAACCTCATTGCAATGTGAAAGTTCACCTAACAAAGTTTCTTTCAGAAAAAACAAATGAACACTAGCATGCCAAGAGTCAAAGATTACTTGTGATATTTCCATGAGCTATTCCAAGGACCTCCTGCAAAATGACTAGTCATGGATTGCTTGCTGTTATTTGATAGCTATGGGATGTAGAAATCTTGAGATTATGTCAGATTTTTGCTATAGACATTAAAAGTTACAATTAACAAATGAAAGGCTAAGAATTTGAGCTTTCCTATGTTCTGAAACCACACTCTGCGTATTGTGTTTATCCCTGAGGGTGCAATGGTTCAGCCTGATCAGTTGGCAGCACAAAGATGTCTATTTCGAAAACCCTCCTGGCTTGTATTTATGTAACATTCTCTCCTTGGCCTCATCAGAGGTAGGCCAGAGGGCTGCAACATTTATCTGGAAACCTTATCAGAAACTAAGTGATCCTGCCTTAGTTGCTTACTCCATTTACTTTAAGGTCTAAAGACACTAGACAGGCTTCTGTTTAGAATTACCTACTGCTAGCCTAAGCTGCCTCATTCCTGTGCTTATGGCATAATCTCCAGAAAGGGAAGACCTGGGCAGAGTTTTCTTGGTATATGATACCACCCTTATTTCCTGTCTTGATTGGGTCTAGGTTTGTTTCATTTTAAGTTGTGTTTTTTTTTGTTTGTTTGTTTGATTTATATATGCCTTTAATATATATTTATTTACATGTGTGTATTTTTCTATATTTATTCTATAAATTACTATTTTTTGTGTGATCGGTAAACATCAGGTCTCCTGCTCTATTGTCTGTTTTAAAGTAACCAACCAATGCAATTAGTGCTGTGGATGCTCAAGGAAAGATCCAGCCTGTACCACAGAACCAAGATTCCTGGAACTAATTGTGATCCCTTCTACATCCCATAAAAATATTGCACTCCTCCAAAAAGAGTCTTGTAGAAACACACAGGTGTGCTTCTTTTAGAGATGTTGACACTGCTTACAAAAATTTAGGATTAGTTTCCCAGCATTGTCTACAAAGCCACTTCATAAGTCACTCAAGAAAATATGGTTTATTATTTTGGTCAATGCCTCAAGTTTTAAAATTTAGTTTTACATTTATGTATTGAGATATAATTGACATTCAGCACTATGTAAGTTTAAGGTGTCCAGCATAGTGATCTGACTTACATACATCATGAAATGGTTATCACAGTAAGTTTAGTGAACATCCATCATCTCATAGAGATACAAAATTAAAGAAATGGAAAAAAATTTGTGTGTGTGATGAGAACTCAGAATTTACTCTCTTAACAGCTTTCATATGTAACACACAGCAGTGCTAATTATCATGTTGTACTTGACATCCCTAGTACTCATTTATCTTATAACTGGAAGTTTGTACCTTTTGACTGCCTTCATCCAGTTCTCCCTCCCCCCACCCCTCTGCTTCTGGTAACCCCAAATGTGATCTCTTTTTCTATGAGTTTGTTTGTATGTTTGTTTGTTTGTTTGTTGAAGTATAATTGACTTACAACATTGTGTTAGTTCTTGTTACACAGCATAGTGATTTTTTTCTATACATTTCAAAATGATATGACTTATTTCATGATAAGTCTAGTTATGATATATGTCACCATACAAAGATATTACTTAGTTGTCAACTGCATTTCCCACACTGAACATTTCATACCTGTGACTCATTTATTTTGTAACTGTAAATTTGTACCTCTTAATCTCCCACATCTTTTTCTCTCCTCCTCTTTACCCACCTCTCCTTTGGCAATCACCTGTTTGTTCTCTGTGTCTATAACTCTGCTTCTGTTTTGTTTTCACATATAAGTGAAATCATACAGTATTTGTCTTTCTCTGTCTTGTTTCACTTAACATAATGCCCTCAAGTTCCATTCATGCTGTCACAAATGTCAGGATTTCATTCTTTTTTATGGCTGAGTAATATTCCACTATATATATATATATATATATATATATATACCACATCTTCTTTATCCATTTATCTGTTGATGGAAACTTAGGTTGCTTTCATATCTTGGCCATAGTTTTATTAATAAATAATGGTGCAATGAACATAGGGTGCGTATATCTTTTCTAATTAGTGTTTTTATTTTCTTTGAATAAATACTCAGGGATGCAACTGCTGGGTCATATGGTAGTTCTATTTTTAATTTTTTTGAGAAATCTCTGTACTGTTTTCCATAGCGGCTGTACCAATTTACATTCCCACCAACAATGAACAAGGACTCCCTTTTCTCCACACCCTCGCCAACACTTGTTAATTCTTCTTTTGGATAATAACCATTCTGACAGGAGTGAGGTGATATCTCAATGTGGTTTTGATTTGCATTTCCTTGATGTTTACTGATGTTCAGCAAATTTTCATGTGTCTTTTGGCCATCTGTATGTCTTCTTTGGAAAAATGGCTATTCAAATCCTCTGCCCATTTTTTAATCAGGTTGTTTGCTGTTTTTGATATCGCATTGTATGAGTTCTTTGTATATTTTGGATATTAACCCCTTATCGGATATACTGTTTGCAAATATCTTCTGCCATTTAGTAGGTGGCTTTTTTGTTTTGTTGATATTTCCCTTCACTGTGCAAAAGTTTTTTGTTTGGGTTGTTTGCTTTTTGATATCGCATTGTATGAGTTCTTTGTATATTTTGGATATTAACCCCTTATCGGATATACTGTTTGCAAATATCTTCTGCCATTTAGTAGGTGGCTTTTTTGTTTTGTTGATATTTCCCTTCACTGTGCAAAAGTTTTTTGTTTGTTGTAGTCTCATTAGTTTATTTTTGCTTTTGTTTCCTTTGTCTGAGGAGACATATCCTCCCAAATATTATTAAATCAATGTCAAAGTGAGTACTGTCTATGTTTTCTTCTAGAAGTTTTATGGTTTCAGGTTCACATTTAATTCTTTAATCCATTTTGAATTTATTTTTGTGCATCGTATAAGAGAGTAGTCCAGTTTGATTCTTTTGGATGTAGCTGTCCAGTTTTCCCAACACCATTTATTGAAGAGACTGTCTTTTCCCCATTGTATATTCTTGCCTCCTTTAATGCCTCAGTTTTAATAAAAACAAAGCAAACAATACAAACCCCCCACTCTTACGTAGTTTGGTTCCCCACCTTGTTTATAATAACTAGCTCTTAATGATTTTTGCATGTTTCCTAAATACCAAACCATCTCCCAAGTCATGATTTGTCACTGTTGAAGATATAGGTGTACTGAATTTTTTAAAAACCTCTGACCCTCAATTCAGGGTCAGAGGTTGAGAGTCTGGGTTCTTACACTTAGGGTGCTGACTTTGTGAAAGTCATTTACTTTTACAAGTCCCCGTGTCTTCAGCTGTCAAGCATGGTTAACAATGGTCCCTTCAAGTACGTATTGAGCTCCTGTTAGGTGTGCTCCCTTCACCTATATCATGATGATGCCCTGTTCTTATAAGGATTAGACAATGTTTGTGCACTGGTTCCATGAATAAAAGGTGTTATATAACTAACAGACTGCAGGCCCTGAAAACAAATGAAAAAGAAGTTCTGAAAATGTTATCATGGGCAGCTTCACCAGAGTAAATATTTAGCTTACCAAGGTGCCTGGAACTCAGTGACTATTTATCAAATGGATAAATTTACTAAGCACTGGGACTTCAGGAAAAGATCAATAGCCTTACTCATGGCCTGGCAGAATCTGTGAATAAATGAATGAATGATAATACTTGCTGGTAAAATATACATTTTTATATGTTAAGGAAGGTATCTGACATTATTTAACACTTGCACTTCATACCTTATGAAAGGTTATATCTGAAGTTTAATTTCTGAGAGACAAAAATTCTGATTAACAATCTTCTAGAGGAACTGAAAAAGAAATATTTCTATGATTTCTTTTTCTAGCCTGATCATTGACTCTGAACTCCATTTAAAGATTAAAAGCCATGCCTTCATTTATTCCTTCATTAATCACTTTATCAAGCACTTTGTGTGATGGCTGCTTGGGCATATCCTGAATGAGACATTCCCCCAAACTTTGTGAAGCTCACATTTATACTTTACAACTTTCCCAAGTCCAAAGGTGGGCAGATAATCACAGTCAACTTCAGTGCTGGGTACCACCTCACCAATTATTTCTACAATAAGGGCATCGTTTCACCCTTTTTCTGCCTGAAAAGGACTCTATAGGCAAAACAAAAAGGGAGTTACCTGGAAAATTGAAGCCAGGTCAGAACAGCCTCCTACAGAGGATTTTATGACCATGAGGGTCTAGGATAACTACCCACTGTCATTTCTCGACTTTGATAATAGTAACAAAATAGAAATAAATTTGTATAGTGTTTTAAGCGTTATCTTCATTTTATATATAAAAACTGGAACTCAGAGACCCAAGAAAGCATAGTTTGGGGGTGACACAGCCAGGGTAAGATTCCTAAATCCCAGCCCAGAGCACATTCAAATATACTGTGATGTCCTTCTTCTGGTGACTCCTTTCCCCTTCATTTCTGCATTAAAAATTCACAAACTTCGGGCTTCCCTGGTGGCGCAGTGCTTGGGGGTCCGCCTGCCGATGCGGGGGACGCGGGTTCGTGCCCCGTTTCGGGAGGGTCCCGCATGCCGCGGGGCGGCTGGGCCCGTGGGCCATGGCCGCTGGGCCTGCGCGTCCGGAGCCTGTGCTCCGCAGATGGGAGAGGCCACAACAGTAAGAGGCCCGCATAACGCAAGGAAAAAAAAAATTCACAAACTTCATTCTAGTATAGAGTGAAAAACAAAAATGTGATCATTTCATTAACCTTGGTTAATGAAGGTTTTGCTTGCAAATGAAGAAATAAACTTGATTTTAATCAGAAAATTGCTTAATTGACAGGTTCTTGATAGAAACAGTCATTATTATTGACCGAATTTTGGTAATATATAGAAATGCTTTATCCATAAAGTGTTTCTTGATAATAACAAGAAACCTCTTACATATGCATACAATAAACATCTTCTTTATCAGAAAACACAAGAAATTTATAGACGACACCTCAGAGAATTAATGTGATTTATTTGTTCTAAATGAACTAATCAAGTATCATTAAAAATGGATTCCCACAAAGTTTTTTTCTTTTAATCTTGGAATTTTTACTTAATTAGCTTTATGTCAATGGAGACCCCACACAAGCCAGGATCCATAAGTAAAATAGTTTTTAGAACCAGATGTGCAGGTATGGGCTAGAACCAAAAGTGAAGGTATGAGATAGAACCAGATGTATAGGTATGGGATAGAATCAGAAGTGAAGGTATGAGCTAGAACCAGATGTATAGATGTGGGATAGAACCAGAAGTGGAGCTGTGGGATAGAATCAGAAGTGGAGCTATGGGATAGAACGAGAAGTGGAGGTATGGCATAGACAGCACAGCAAGTTAATGTAGGTGTTGCCTGAAGACTGAGTTTTTAAGGGGGCTTTGAGCCATTCAGTTGAACCATATTAAAGCACTGGGCTCTGGGGTAGGTCTAAACTGCCAGGGGTGCTCTGAAGGTAAATAAAGCATCAGGCTTTTTATTTTAATGAAGGGTTTTGAAGTTGAAGAGCCCATGGGAAACCTAGCTCCCCTCCTTGTCAGCTGTGTACATCAGATGGATTCTTCTTTCCTAATTCTGTACTTCAATTATTATCCATAATATGAAAATAATGATACTTACATTATAGAATTATTGGGAGGGTTAAATGAGATATTTGAAAAGCAGTTAGTATACTATCTGGCACATACTTGTTATTCAGTAAATAAAAACTTTTAGAGCTATAGAAAGAAAAGCTATGACATACTGACCAGTGAATTCTCAATACTATTCTAGTGGGAAAAAGAGAAATGTAGACATCCCAGTGATCTGTGCACAATGAAGCAGAAGAGAATCCAAGCAAATGCATTCCTTATCTGAATATCAGATCAGTCCTCAAAATGTAGGCTAAGTATGGGCTATGAATGGGTCCTCGTACAAAGAGCCCTGGACTTCTTAGACATTAAGTGTTATACATTCCCAACACAGAGAACTATAACTCTGTGTACAAAGGACATCACGTCCAAACCTAAGTCCAAGTGGAGTTAATTCTGGGGAACATGATGAAACCTACCAAAATGTTTTGCCTAAGTGATGAAGCAGCCTGCCAGGAGACTTCCTCAGAAGAGACAGCCAGCTCAGCACTTTTGCCCTAATTACAAAGCCTCTGTCAGGAGGTCATGAGTGGGAGAGCACAGGTTTGTGTCTGTCATTCAGTGCAGCTTGGATCCACTTGGTGTGGGAATTTAAAGTAGTTTGAAAGAGATGTTGACCCATATTACTTGGGTTTAAATCTTGGTTTTATTGCTTACTGTCTGGCTTACCTTGGGCGAGTTGCCACTATTAATTTTCTGTTGTGTACCAGATCATCATACTTTATGCCCTAACACAGCACCCATTTATCAGCTCACAGTGATAAGGGCAGAAGTCCAGCAATGTTGTGATTGGGCTCTCTGCTTCCTGGAGTCTCCAGGGCTGAAGTCAAGGTGTCATGTGGACTGGGCTCTTATCTGGAGGCTCTGGGGTTGAATTCACTTTCCAGGTCATTCACGTTCTTGGTAAAATTCTGTTTCTCACGACCCTACATCTAAGGTTCCATTTCATTGCTGTCAGCCTCCAGTCACTGTCTTTTCTTAGAGCTCACCTGCGTTCTTTGTCACGTACCCTCCTCCGCATTCAAAGCCAGCATTAAAATGTTGAGTCCTTCTCATGCTTAAAATCTCTCTGACTTCCCCTTCTTCTATCAGTTGGAGAAAACACTCTGCTTTTAAAGAACTCATTTGATTGGATAGACTTACCTGGGTGAATCTCTGAACCTTAAGGGAAATATATTTGGAACTTAAAGTACATCTGCAAAATCCCATCAACAGCAGTATCTGTATTAGTCTTTGACAGAATAATCAGGGGATGGAATCTTGGGTGTTCCTCTTTAGGATTTTGCCTCCATGTACCTAACCTCTCTGTGCTCCAGGTTCCTCATCTGTAAATTGGGATAATAATAATGCCTACTTCATAAGGTCATTTTGAGGATCAAATAATGTAATATATGTAAAGTGCCTAGAACAGTTCTACATAGGAAGAATAAAGTGTTTATTATTATTATTGTTGGGGCCTAGTGGCCCTAATTCTGAAGATGGTACCTAGTTGACTCCATGGCCGCCCCTGGGGTGAGTAGCAGAGCCTGTAGAAATGGTGTTGGTATTGGTGACTGGGCAGAGACAGACGTACCTGGTGGGGGAGAGCAGGGATGTGGCAATGTTAAGCAGGCAGGAAGATGCCCAACAGAAGAGGGCACAAACAGAAAAGGAAGGTAGAGAGATAGAGCCCAATGGTGACTGATGAGACATAATCCTGAGCACACTGAACTCTCAGAAATGCTTAAGGGGGCACTTTTCAAGCTAAGCTCCTGCTGCACGTTAAAATCCCTTGAGACTTTTTCAAAGGCACTTAGCCTGGACCTCACCCTAGATCAATTAGATTAAAATTTAAGGCCTGTATCGAAATAGATTTTTGAAAGCTCCCTCAGTATTTCCATGTACTGGGAGGATTCAAAACTACCAGGCTAAAGGGAAACACAAAATACTCCTGAAAGAGTCCAAAGAGTTGTCATTCCTTCAGCCCACACTACCCAGGGCTGAATAGGAAACAATCCATTTGGAAGTAAAATCTCTTTTTCTTTCAGGCAGAAAGCACCTGGGCTTTCAGTGAGGCAAATGGAGGTCAGTTCTGGCCTGGCTGTAGCCACAGCTGGTAGTGAGGGGGGGGGGGGGGGGGGGGGGCAGGCCCAGGTCTCAAAGTGGAACGACACAGGTCGGGGGGGGGGGGGGCGGCGTGGCGCAGAACCCTGTAGGGCTGATGGGTATGGCTGGGGAGCGGCATTGAGGAGAGGCAGGCCAGCAGTGGGAACAGCAGCGGTGCAGCAAACTTCTCCCCGTCAGTCCCACTGTGCTGACCTGGCTGCTTTGTACTGGGCCAGCCAGGTGATAGGGGCATCTAGACTCAAAATAACCAAGTTGGTGGCGCTGGAGCTAATCCCGCTGTGGTTGTTACTGAATACCTGATTTTTCGCTGTGATTGTTCCAGTCTAAGGAAACAAGGGTTTACATGTAAGGTTAAGTTTGTTCTTTTTCAGTCGCAGACATGTCTTGGCTGACACTAAAGCCAAGTTATGGTGCTTAGGCACAAACTAGCTGGGTAAATTAGGAAAGATAGCTGGAAGTCGATTGAATATGGGTTGACAATGAGGAAGGCAGCTCAGGATTTCAATTTGGACTTTGCTGATACACTGAGAGGGCAAACTACATAATGGAGAGTTAACAATATATTAATAAAATGTGAAGGGTTATCTTTTGTAATGTCTCAGAAGTGCTTTCATGAGTTATACATAGCCTATTTGAGAGTACCTAGAATTAAAAATATATATATTTATTCATTTACATCACATCTTTTTTTCCCCCCAGTTTACACTAGATTATGAATTCATTTATAAATTCCTACGCCAATTTTTTAAAATTTTAAATCTTTTCTTTAATTGAAGTATAGTTGATTTACAATATTGTGTTAGTATAGGTGTACAGTAAAGTGATTCAGTTATATACGTGCATTTTTTCAGATAACTTTCCATTTTAGTTTACTACAAGATATTGAATATTGTTCCCTGTGCTATATAGTAAATCCTTGTTGCTTATTTATTTTATTATAGTAGTTTGTGTCTGTTAATTCCACACTCCTAATTTAATCCCTCCCCCCTTTCCCCTTTGGTAACCATAAGTTTGTTTTCCATGTCTGTGAGTCTGTTTCTTTTTTGTATATAGATTCATTTGTATTATTTTTTACATTCCACATATAAGTGATATCATATATTGGTTTTTCTCTGTCTGACTTACTTAACTTAGTATAATATTTTCTAGGTCCATCCGTGTTGCTGCAAATGGCAATATTTCATTCTTTAAATTTTTAAATCTTGATAATTTGCACTTTAAAACATTTAATGATCCCATCTTTATTTATATAGTTTTGTAGTAAAAGTTGAACTTTTAAGCATTCCCTTGAGTGATGATATTGCCATTAAGGTCTCTTATAGTGCTTTTAATCCTTATTTTTAAAGAACTTTCCTGAAAAGTACATTTCCTGGCAAATTACACCACCCTACTTGATTTGGGCCCCTTGGCTGGCCAAAATATTGGTGGAAGAAGTTGTATGAATCCAGGACCTCGAGCACTTTCAATTCTCTTCACAGTGAACTCGAAATCCAAGGCAATCATTTAATACTCCTTTCTATCTTTACATTGGTTTTCTCATTGTGCCAGCTTGACATGTCTTCCTTAGTGCTCAATGCAGATGTGAATTATTAAAGATCAAACTAGTAGACTGATCTAGTGGAAAAATAGATTACAGGCTGCAGGAAGCCCTTAGCCCAGAACACAAAGAGAGGGGAAGCCTGGGCCTGAGAGCAAAAAGATCTAAAGTGATTCCTGAAGTAGAAAAGAGAATCCAGCACTCTTGTTTTCTAGACATATGAAAGCAAACTTGTTTCTTCTCTAAGAACTGTCATTACTACATAAAGGCTTATCAAAACAGTCCTTAAACCAAGCACATAGAAATATAATATGCAGGTCATTCTCACAGCTATATTCTCAAATCCAAATTGATTCCCTACTTGTGCAATATGCATGTTTTCTAAAATATGTGGAAAAGTAATTGGTCAGGATTGTTTTTAATATATTAACTTATTCTTATTTGTTTTATAGAATTAACTTTGGTTAAATTCATCATTCTTTGTATTTTTAATACTATTCATTGAAAAAGCATTAAATTTTTTTTAAAAAATAAACATAGCAGGATAGGGTATCATCCTCTCTAGAAACCAGCCCTGGGTTGCTTCTTATAACCATTGACCCAGGGCTGGAGAGGAGAAGCAGGTTGCAACTTACCTCATTTTGAGCTCCACTACCCTTCTATCAGCATCTCTAGTTTTTAAATATAACCTATGGCTTTGTAGAAAAGCAATCAGTGATCTGAATTGTTGGATATGCAACTTAGCTATTCCAGACATTTTTTTCATTTTAAAAATGTAAAATTGCCTGAGAATGTTTAAATCCCAGCAAGTAAAAGCCAGTTCTATTTCAGGCTGTCCTGAAGACTATCATAGAGAAGGGAGGGAGGAAAATGGAGGTAGACACATCTGGGATGCTATTTTCAGGCTCCTGAATTCCAGAAAGACCCTGGAAAGCTGGAAAGAGACCAGACGTATGAAAGGAAATGATTAATGAGTGAAGTCAGGGCAGAAGAACTCTAAGAATGAATGTTCAGGGTGTGGCTGAGAACTTGAAACCCAGGGAGACTTGGGAAAGGCAGGAAAGAACCCCTTACTTCATCAGTTTTTTGGGGACCACACATTTAAATGAACCAGAGCTAAAGCTACATAAAAAAAAAAAGAAAAAAAAAGGCACTGTTCCCATTGGTTCTGAATCCTGAAAAGCCCTTGAGGTGTGGATCAGACATTCTGAAGACAGCAGTGGCTCTTGGCCCCGGCTTCATATTAGCCTCCCCAGGAAAGCTTTATAAAACACCCATGCCCTGGCCTCATCCACAGAGGCGTTGTGGATGCCTAAGAACAGCTTTCTACACTGCAAATACCCGCAGAGATTACAAAGATACTTGTAGATTACATGAAAACTTCTTAAAGTAATTGTCAAATCACAGCGACGTTTAAATAGCAGCATGGTATTATACATTATTGTGAGGGAAATCTTAAAGTTAGTTAAACAGTTAAATATGGAAACTTTTTTTTAAAGGGCTTCAAATGTTTGGCTTTTTAAATTAATTAATTAATTAATTAATTTATTTATTTATTTATTTTTGGCTGTGTTGGGTCTTCATTTCTGTGCGAGGGCTTTCTCCCAGTTGTGGCAAGCGGGGGCCACTCTTCATCGCGGTGAGCGGGCCTCTCACTATCGCGGCCTCTCGTTGCTGAGCACAGGCTCCAGACGCGCAGGCTCAGTAGTTGTGGCTCACAGGCCTAGTTGCTCCGCGGCATGTGGGATCTTCCCCGACCAGGGCTCGAACCCGTGGCCCCTGCATTAGCAGGAAGATTCTCAACCACTGTGCCACCAGGGAAGTCCAAGTATGGAAACTTTTTATTTTAATTTGAAGATTGGTAGTAGTAATGAAACAATTTATTATGATGTCTTGAAACCATGGAGATTATTGTGCTCTGTAGACTGGTGCTTCTCAAACGTTAATGTGTAAAGGAACCATCTAGTGGATCTTATAAGATGAAGGTTCTGATCTGATAGGTCTGAGTGGGAGATTCTGTTTTTCTAATGAGCTGTCAGATGAGGCTGAGCCTCACAAGTGGACACACAGGCACACAAGTGGAGCAGTTGAGGCTGTAGAATGTTAAACGGCTTCCTTTCCATATTCTCAGACCTGAAAAACCTCTGGAAATGATTTCTGTGTGAGATTTGGCATACTCATTCCCAATCCAGGAGGGTGGAGCTGGAAGAAAAAAGATTTTTTTTTACTACATCATGAATGATGCAGCATTTACCTTAAAGATATACAGGTCACGTGGAAAGCACTTTTGGTTAAAGAAATTTCATCCCTGCCATTTCCAAAAAGTCAATTCATGCATTCCAAAATTATGTCTTGACTTCAAGTAAAATGTTAAATGCTGTAAATAAACTATGCGTATACAAAAAAATAGCAATTTCTTTCATGGTAGGAAAATAACTTTCCCCTGAAGAATCTGGCTGAGGTTTTTTGTCTTAAATGCAGTGCCTGGTCTGCACTCATTGCTAACATTAGGTGGCATGTGTGTGATGAACCAGGTAAAGAAGCTACTGAGAGTGCCGAGGCAGGCCAGGAAGCAAATGTACTCGGAGTTCATATTTTAAAAGTTGTTTCTGATCATACACTGTACTTACGGATATTGCACATATTCTTTGGGAAATGTTTTCTTTTTTTCTTGACACAAGTGAATTAAACAAACACAAATTCTCACCTTTTCAATAAACGATATACTACCACAGGACCGATATCTTTTTAGGAATTTAGCTCTACGCAAGACTTTCTTTAAAATTATAAATCCTTTCTAACTTTTAGTTTAGTTGGGTTTTTCCCTCCTTTAGGTTTGAATTTTTTGAGACTTTAAAATATCTGTAAATTGTCTGGGTATTATACTTTCAAATGCTTATCAATTTTTGGCTCAGGGAACAGACTGATACAAACCTCAAAGTATTTAAAATCCATGGTTACTGGGCTTATAAGTAATATTATGATGCTCTTAGAGTCCAATAGAATAAAAGAATAAGCCAAGAGTGTTTGATACGCTGGTAGAAATGAAAGAGCAGGTAATGTAATTTTCCTAATGGATATTATTGTTTTTCTATTTGTGTTCCCAAATGTTCACAGCCTTTTGTATTTCAATGTCCACAAGAGAGTTCTTTAAAGGATAGTAGAAACTGTCCTGGACTTGGAGGTTGTGTTCTTTCCAAAGTTCCTTATTGAAAAGATTAAAAGTTGCTTTCGTTTCCCTGCATTTCTGTCCCAGTGGCTCTCGCCTCCAACAGTCTTCAGAGAATGTCTGTATCTGTGCATCCAAAACAGCAGCCACCTGTCAGGTGTGGCTACTGACCACTTGAAATGCTGCTTGTCCAAATCGAGGTGTCCTGTAAAGTATAAAATACGTACCCAATTTCCCAGACTTAGTATCTAAAACAGACTTAGTATTTAAAAAAGTAAAATATTTCATTAATAATTTTTTTCCTAAATTTATTTATTTTGGCTGTGTTGCGTCTTCGTTGCTACACGTGGGCTTTCTCTAGTTGTGGCAAGCGGGGGCTACTACTCTTCTTTGCACTGCGTGGGCTTCTCATTGTCGTGGCTTCTCTTGTTGTGGAGCATGGGCTCTAGGCACACAGGCTTCAGTAGTTGTGGCTCACGGGCTCTAGAGCACAGGAACAGTAGTTGTGGCGCACGGGCTTAGTTGCTCCACAGCATGTGGGATCTTCCTGGGCCAGGGATCGAACCCATGTCCCCTGCATTGGCAGGCAGATTCTTAACCACTGTGCCACCAGGGAAGCCCATTCATTAATAATTTTTCTATTGATTTCATGTTGAAATAATAATATTTTTGATATGTTAGGATAAGCAACATAATTAAAATTACTTTCACCTTTTGCTTTTTACATTTTTAAAAGAGACTACTGGAAAATGTAAAATCACATATATGGTTTACATTCAATTTCTATTGGACAGTGCTATTGTATAGTAATTATCTAGATTGCTCATCTATGCTTTTGGAATCATATTCTACTTATTGAATATTTGCTATCCCTAAGCTAAGCATGTTACCTGTATTAACTCAATTTAACAATCTGCACTTTACAAATAAGGATATTGAGCTTACAGAAGGCAGGTAGCTTGCTCAAGTCACACTTCTAGTAAGTACAAGAGATGCGTTCAAACCTACAGCTGAAACTAAAGTCCGTCTTTCAGCCAGGGTGTCACCAGGCCAGGGTGAAGGTGAGGCGAGGGAGCCATTCACTTTCAGTGCAAAACTTGGTAATCAAGATATATAATGTTTTAATGGAATATTTTTTTTAAAAAATCAAAATTAGTGCAAAAAATTCATAATGAACAAAATATCAAATTTTTAAATAAATACAGAATTTGTTCCTGGACTTGCACAATGTGGCCTCTCTCACCTCACCACAGTCTTGGCCCTGACATTCAGTCCACCTTGCTGAATGCCCACTCACTTCTATATGTGTTATATTCTCAAACATATTGTCAGAGCTTGGAGAGAGGGCCTAGACCTCACATCTCAGAGCCGCTCCTCAGAGTGCCCAAGCCTAGGGAAGTACTAAGACGTGAGGGTTACTAATAAACGCATGAACAGCAAAAGACGAAAAGACAATAGACCACAACGTTTAGAGATGTTTTCCTTCTGTGTGTGTGGGGGCCAGGGTGATTTCTCCATCACTTATATATATATATATATATATATATAACTCTTACCATTAAAAACAACCTTTTAAAATTTTTGCCGAATAAGCTCTGAACTCGATTTAAAACTGTGGAGCAAGCGCATCTCCTGAGAAAGGCGCTTGCAGCAGCCTTGTACAATGAATGAAAAGCCATGACTTTGACAGCCAGACTCAACAAATCAAGTGTACTGTTGGGAAATCCTTGCTTGTTCGTTTAACTCCCTTTGTTCAATGTGTGAATCACAGGGTGGGCCTTTTACAACAGGCCTTTACAAACACGGATTGTATGATATGGGCCTGTAATCGGGGCTAAAGGACCTCAATCATTCCTCTATATTAGAGGTTCTCCATCAGCAGGCCAAAAGGAATTTCCCATAGAACTTTCAGATCTCTCTTCCCACCTCTCCCCCACCAATTGTACACAACCTTCCTTATTTTTCTATTCTCTTTCCCAGCTAATCTGCCTGAAAAAGTAACCAACGATATTTCTACTTCTTTACCTCCTTTCCCTGTTCAACTCACTCTCTTTGTTAGGGGATCCATTGACTGAAACCGCCCACCCTGGCCAGGTACCATGATAACCATTTACATAAGTTATCTTGTGACAGGAGGTTCTGGTAAAGAATGAAGAACAAGCCACGACCAACTGGAATAACATGGGAAAGGTCAAAAGGAGAGAGGAGACTCCAGTCCATATGTCCTACCAACTTCCCAGAATCCTCCTCTCTGGAATCCATCTTGGCTGAGCAATGCATGTGCCACCAGGAAGGACCCTGAGTCAGAATGATTGGCCAGAGACAACCCAGAAACAAACCCCATTACCATAAAACCAGAGAGTGTGAGCCATGTAGCAGAGCAGTCCTCCTGGGTTCCCTTATCCTGCTGCTGTCCACCGGGGTGCCCCTTCCCAATAAAGTCTCTTGCTTTGTCAGCACGTATGTCTCATTGGACAATTTATTTCCGAATGTTAGACAAGAGCCCACTCTTGGGCCCTGGAAGGAGTTCTCCTTCCTGCAACACCTTCTGACTCTCCCCACTCTCTCTACAGAGAAACTACTTTTGTGATGGTTCCTATTGACCTCCACATTGTCAAACATGGACAATTTACAGTTTGCATCTTTCTTGATTTCTTAGCTGCTCTTGACACCGTGGACCAATATCTCCTTTAAATACCCTTTTCTCAGCTTCTTTCATGCCATTTTCTTCTGGTTTTCATCCACATTCTTGGATTCCTTCTGAGTTTCCTTCAAAGGACTTCCCTAGAAGAAACACCCCTCCATCTCCCTCCTGTCTCCCCCCACTGTAACATCCTCCTATCACCAATGTTCCCCCTAAGCTTCACCATGTATATCTCCTTCACCTTTGGAAATCTTAACTTCCGCTATGGGTTTGTATTGCTCCCCCAGAATCCATCCCCTTCCTTAAACTCAAATCATTCAATCAAGAGTAGCATCAACAGGATAACCAGAATTTGGGGATCTAATATCCATAGTCGATTATTCTACTAAAATCATCTGGTTTCTTTGTTTGCTCTCCCAGTTAGCCTGTGTCTAGCTCTTATTCACCATTGTAGCCTCAGTATCTGGAGAAGAACCTGGCACCTATCAGTATGATTTTGGCAGGAAGTAATAGAAATTCCAACCCCAAATGACCAAAACAAAAAAAGAAATGTAATCTTTCACATAACTGGAAGTCCAGCAAAGAGTATACCAGGGGCTCCATAATGCCAGCAAGAACTAAGGTTCTTTTTAGTATCACCACTTAGTTATCCTCTGGGTCATTTTCACTCAAATGCCAATTTTATTCATCAACATGAAGGGCAGTGGGAATCAAGGGAAACTACAATGTTCCCTTGTTCAAGAAGAAATTCCTGTCCTTTTGTATTTCTGTACCTCTAATTAATAGTGAATAATCAACAAGAACTGACCCAGTCATTTTATGTGCAGGGGGCAGGAGGGAGGAAGACCTATTTGGAGTACTTTACCCAGATATGAAAATTCTTGAGGTAGATAATATAATATATAAAGCCAATCAAATTTCACACATAATATAATTATAGAAACCATAGTACCCTGTTTAAGAAAAAAAAATCTTCGAGATTTTTCCCGGGTATGAATCTCTCTTTTTATTCCTTTAAGCCAAGCCCTTCTAGGAGTAAGTTTTCAAACTTTGCTCCAAGTAATGTACTTTGTCTTACAAATTCCATTCTGCTTTTCCACTCCACCTTGCAATCCCTGAGGAATCAAGTTTTTTTCTGTGTGATTCTCCAAGTCTTGCCCTGAATCTCAGAAAAAAAAAAAAAATAGAATTTCAGAAGCCTACTGAAAATTCTATTTATTGAATGGATGGCCTTCCCAAACACCTTCAGTTTCTTCCAACTGATTCAAATTGCGCAAACTCCAAACACTAACCCAAAAGCCATTAAAGGCAATCTAGTTTTCCTCTCTTTGGGGTGCAACCTTCCAGATTTCTCCTAGCTTTGCTGTCACCCTTTCTCTTGCTCTGTTTCAAATCTGTGTTTCCTTTCCCCTGGCTTATCTGCTATTTTTAGCCTAATGCCTATCCTTTGGATTTATCAGTCACATTTAACCCTGATTAAACCCTCAGTGTTTTCTCAAAGCTTTGCTTGAACTCTGCACTAGCTGGTTCTGTCCTCGACTGCCTTGGGCTATCAGACTCTAGGCAGCTAAATCCCTTCCATTGGCCTGCATATGGATATTTCTTCCCTTTCCTATGCCTCTTTATGTTTAAATTCCTTCTTTTAATCCACGTTTATCAGTACTAGGCAGTCTAAGCTCTAATTTCCCCCTGTTCATCACCCATTACAGAATCGTTTACACAGTGAAGTATTTGCATTTACATTATATAAAACACCCTTGGCTCTCCCAGTCCAAAGGGACAGGCTCAGCTCAGGATAAAAAAAACTGGTTCATGTTAGCAGGTCCAGATCCTGTCTGGTTCCACTTGGATTATGTGAGTCTTGTCTAATTGAAGGTCTGGCTCACTCCATAGAAATCAATATCTGAGCTGATAATCAGTTGAAACTAATGAATTCAGGCTTGCCTGGTTTTTAATATCTGAAGGGCTTCTTTACATACGAAGTTGGGAAAGTAATAACATCAATTATTAAGAAAGAGCAACACAACAATTTAGACCAGAGGTGGGGAAACTTTTTCCATAATGAACCAGATAGCAAATAATTTTGGCTTTGTGGGCCTTATAGTCTCATGTTGCAACTACTCTGTTTTTTAGTGTGAAAGCAGCCATAGACAATCTTAAATGAGTAGGCATGGCTGTATTCCAAAAAAACTTCTATTTACAGAAACAGGTGGTGGGCCAGACTTCTCCCATGAGCAGTAGTTTGCCAACCACTGATCTAGATCAGTGGTTCCCAACCTTTTTGGCACCAGGGACTGGTTTCATGGAAGGCAATTTTTCGATGGACCGGGGGTGTGTGGGAGGGAGGTTCAGGCGATAATGTGAGCAATAGGGGGATGGTCAGGCAGTAATACGAGCGATGTGGAGCGATGTGGAGAGGCAGATGAAGCTTTGATTGCTCGCCTGCTGTTCACCTCCTGCTGTGCGGCCCAGTTCCTAACAGGCCACGCCCAGACTGGTACTGGTCTGTGGCCCAGGTGTTGGGGACCCCGATCTAGATGACCAGCACACAGGCTGAGGAAGGGCCCCTCCCCAGGCTATGTGTGCCAGGAGGATAAAAAGGATTAGATCCATCTTGATGGAAGGTCAGTTTATCTGGTGGTAAATAGTATGAAAACACTGTTATATTAAAACAAACCCAGATATTTTATGGAGTAGAATATAGCACTGGACCTTGTTGAGGCAGGCTTTTGGGAATCCTTTTTTTTTTTAATTGAAGTGTAGTTGATTTACAATATTGTGTTAGTTTCAGGAATACAGCATAGTGATTCAGTATTTTTGCAGATCATATTCTATTCTAGGTTATTACAAGATAATGGCTACAATACCCTGTGCTATCCAGTATATTCTTGTTGTTTATCTATTTTACACATAGTAGTTTGTATCTTTTAATCTTGTACCCCTAATTTGTTCCTCCCCCTTCCCTCTCCCCTTTGGTACCACAAGTTTGTTTCTATATCTGTGAGCCTGTTTCTGTTTTGCATATACATTCAGTTGTATTAGATTTAGATTCCACATATAAAAGTGATATCATATAATATTTGTCTTTCTCTGTCTGATTTATTTCACTAACATAATATTCTCTATGTCCATCCATGTTGCTGCAAATGGCAGTTTTTAATTTTTTTATAGCTGAATAATATTCCATTGTATCTGTATATACCACTTCTTAATTGGGAATACATTTTTGACTCTCCTCTGCTATTAGAGGAACTTGGGTGGAAAGTTTGAGAAATGCTGATTGGGAGACACTTCTATAACTAATGACTACATGGGAACACCAATGTGGTCTTGTCTAATTGCAGTGTCTTCATTTCCCCAAGGAAGCCTGAAACGTGACTAGAGCTGCACCTGTTGCACTGTCTTGAGGCTGACAAGTTTTGCATTTGGGATTTCACAGTGGTCCCTGCCTGGTGGCCAGTGAGACTCACAGGGTCTCTTTGTAGTTTCCCAGAAGGATCCAATTATTTTATCATGGTGTCCTGAAATTTTCTGCTGTTGTTCTGCTGAAGTTGCTACAATTATTAGGTCTTTCTGGTTCATCACACATCTGAATATTATACAGTCAGTCCTCATCATTCACAGAGTCCATATTTGTGGTGTCACCTACTCAAATAAATTTTACAAAATTTATTTGTAAGCCCCAAATCAATACTGATGGCATTTTCATAGTCGTAGCAGACGTACAAAGAGGCGAAACATTTGAGTTACCCGATTCACACACTCCCAGCTGAGGTCAAACAAGGTGATGTTCTGCCTTCTTATTTTAGCTCTCAGACTGTAAACACATGTCTTTTTTTGCAGTGTATTTAGTGTCATATTTCACACATTTTTTGTGTGTTTTTTGGGGTGACTTTGCTGTTTATAATGGCCTCCAAACAGAGTACTGTCTGTCTGAAGTATCCCTGAGTGCAAGAAGGCTGTGATGTGCTTCATAGAGAAAGTACATGTGTTAGATAAGTTGCATTCAGGCATGAGTTACAGTGCTGATGGCCATGAGTTTAATGCTAATGAATCAATAATATATATTTAATAAAGTGCCTGTAAACAGAAGAACATGTAAAACAAGGTTATGTATTGGTTAGTTGGAAAAAATGCTGTGACCAGAGGCTCACAGTGACCTAGTTCTGTATTTCCCCCAGGATCAATAGTTCAGTATTTGCTAATTCAGTGTCCAGTGGCTTTATAGAAGGTAACTACCACAAAGAACAAGAATCCACTGTAATTCTACAAGCAGGGTCCTGCTAACTTTGTGCCCAGTGTCAGCCACTCTCAAGGGCAGCCAGTCATTTTGCCAGGCCAGGTCCTGGAGGTCTTACTACTCAGACCATGAATCAGCATCACTTAGGAGGTTATTATACATGCAGAACCCCAGGCCCCAACCCAGATGTAATAAATCAGAATTTGTATTTAAACAAGATTCCTAGGTGGTTCACATTTACACTGAAGTTTGAGAAGCACTGCTTTAAGGCACTTCTATCATGCCCACAGTTATCTCACTGGTCAATTTTTTATTCTTCTGGTTACACTAGAAGCATCTTAAGTGATTTTCACATGTCAAACACCTCTCATGGTCAATTATACATTTCTAGTTTGGTACCATCCATCCGCCCACTCACCAATTCACTAATTTAATCAATAAGCCTTTTTTTTGAGCATCCATTTTATAGCAGATATAATGCTGATAGTGAGATTACACAGAAAAAAAATCCTCAAAGACAGGGAACAGCCTGCAAACCAACACCATAAACTACTGAGGCATGGCAGGAATAGAGCCACAAAGAAGCACAAAGGTGACAGAGAAAGTAATACTAGATGGATGTGTCTGTGAATACTTCCTGGAGGAATTATTTTGAACACAGACCACCTTTAATCTCTGTTAAGATGATTTAGCAAAGGAGAAGGTGTTTCAAAACATTCATTAATCCTTTCAAATCTAATATGTAACGTTCTCTGAACATACACACCACAACTAGATTAGAATAGCTTTCCTACACAGAAACAAAAAATGACAGTAACATTAAAAGAAGTGTATTTAAGAAATAACAGAATATATGCAGAGAGAAGGAAGTTTTGTCATATCCACCCTTCAAGTGTCTTTTGATCCAGCATAATAATTCAGTTTCCCTTTCCTTACAGATTCTGATGATTCTGCACAATGAAAATTTTGATCATTTTTCTGATCTACTTTTACTTAATGTGATATTATGTCAGAACTCAACAAAGGAAGTTAACTTTTTTCTTATATGTCTTTTAAGAAGTCTCAAGTTTATATCCCCTCTTATATTAAATTATATGATGGAATTTAAAAACAAAAATGGAAAAAATATTAAATCAAATGTGCTATTGATTTGCTGGCCTCAACAGTCACTTAGACCTTTGAGAAAAGCCTTTTCCTTTGAGTACAAGAAAGCTACAATTTAGCTTGCTCTCATGTTTCACTGCTTGTCACAAAAATACCCCAAAGCTGGTCTGTATTAGTTTCTCCAGTTTACAGATGAGAAACCCAAGGGACTGGAAGTTAATGTGATTTTATGTTATGAGTCAGCAGAGCCCTGGAAAGCCAGGAGGAAATAAGAGCTGCAGGCAATTTGGGGTAAGACTGTTCTTAAGTCAGTGAGTGACCTTATGAAGAGGTAAATTTGAAATTAAAAGCTATAATTAACTCTCTAAGCTGGAGCTTTGTTCCTTCCTATTCATTTTGGAATAATGAAAACATTCTTATAATTTCAAGAAATAAGTTAAAGGAAGGCTGAGTGGAAATGTGGAATGTCTTTAAGCCTTGCATGTGCTATGAAGCCATGCTAATGTCCCGACTGCTGCTGAGACACAGACACTTGTGATAGATGTATAATGATGTAAGAGAGAGTGTTATGGTGTGCATTAGAAGTAACTTATACATATATTAATGTATTCCTGGGTAAAAGAAGTCTGAATGATCCAGGAAGACATAAATAAATTAATACAGGACTCCTCGCAATTCACTTCTATAGTTGTAGGAAGCTGGCACATTATCAAGTGCTGGATTTTGAAGTGTGGACTGAGAATAATAACCTAAGACAGCACTTTGAGAAGACAGAGAGTTTGAGAAGCTGGAGCAGCTGGTAGATTGAAGGGCAGGGCTGTAGACTCAGAGCTGCCTCTAACTCTCTCTGAGCAAGTCTTCCCTGGCAAATCTTTTCCTGTCTGTTTCTTCATCTGCAGTGAGGAAAGGGAACTGGGCTAGGTGGTCTCCAGTGTCCCATACAGCTCTGGTGCTCTCTGATCATATATTTGCATGACCTGCTCCCACTGGAGTCCTGAGAGAGACCTACTGCAGCCACCTCCGGGCCAACATACCCATAGGCAGCTGATGATATACCACAAACTCAGTCCTCTTGTCTCTTTCC
>NW_006788722.1:1899455-1901417 GCF_000442215.2 Lipotes vexillifer
CTTTCCCTTCACAGAGATGCTATTCCCTAAGGGGGAAAACTGCTCTGAGATTCCTCCCAGCATATAAGGAATTTGAAGTCTGGCAGAGTGGAATTCAAATCCTCTTTTCTCTAATTACTGACTGTGCTGATGGTGGGGCCATGCTTGCTACCTGGGCTCTTGCTAGGCCTCAGTTTCTTCATCCATAAAATGGGTCCAAAGACATTGATTTCACAGTTTTCTTGTATGGATTAAACAAATAAGATCATGCTAAGTGGTTCTACCTGAAAGAATACTGGTCACATGATAGATTTCAAAAATGCTAGCTCCTTTCCCACTTTCTCCACACGGTGCACTGTATTAGTGCTGAAAGATAAAGGGATAGTACTCTCAAAGTCAAATTTTAGGCAGCATTCGGTGATGAGGGACAGATTTGGCTTCTCACCCTTGAAACCTCATTACGTAGGCAGCTACACATTCTGCTTAAACAGCAGGTCCAGACCTTAAATACACCACCAATTCTGTCTAACAGACAGGAGTCTCAGGGCCTGCACCAGCCACTACTGAAGATGGAGCAATAGTGGACAACAGCGTGCAGGCACTTTGCCCGTCTGACAGTCCATATTTATACCATACCTGTGGGGCCGAAGAGCTAAAATAGAACACAGAGATCCTTCTAATGTGGGCAGTAGGGCTACTGTAATGATGCTGATGTAATGCTTGGATGAGCTGAAAGAAGCTGGCACAGCCAAATTGCCCAGAGAAATGAGAGGAAACAGGCAGGATCATGGCCTAGGAGAAAAGATTAAGGTGTTCGTGATGCAAACCTTAATACATACAAAACCTTAAATATACCAAAAAAAACTTCTTTTTTTTGTATATTTAACTCAACCACGGTAAGGAAGAGGTAAGAAATTTACCCTCTGAACTCAGACTTTTGATAAACAACATTAATATGAAAGTTCCTAACTATCCTGTAAATCTGACAATGGCATAAAGAACACTTAAGACAAGCTGTCTTTCTGGACAGTGTCTCTTTGGACAGCTTGCTGGAAGAAACCTTTCATAGAATGCAAAGCCCTGAGGTCAAATGGTCTTGCTCCCATTTCCCAGGTTGATTGTCCCCACCCACCTCTGCCCTCACCTTTGCAACACACATATTTCTTTTGTTCTTAGCTTAAATTCTAAGAAAATCAGTCATAGTAGGAGCATGGCAAGGAAACCTTAAAATGCTTTATACAGCACTTACTTAAGTCTGAACCCTCATTTTTAGAGAAGAAATCCACAACATAGAATGACTGAAATGTCAGAAGCCCCACGCTGATGCCTGCACTGTGAAGAGAAGCCAAGTTACCTGTCAGAGAATCGAGGATGATTCTAAAGGTATCGCCAGTTTATTTTGTACCAGGTGCAAAGCTGGAGGTGGAAGAAGTCAAAATTAAGACAGTGTGGTCACTGACTTTAAGGTGTTCACAAGTTCATGGGGTGGGGGGCAACAGACTATTTCTCCTTTCCTGTTGTTAGCAAAGCAGGAACTCGGTAATGTAAGCTTCCATTTGGAGAGGTAGATGCCCAAGGTGCAAAGCCAGCAAGAGGTCTCAGACAGTGCGAACGGTGGGGCAGAAGGGTGCTAGCCTTGCCACCACATCCACGGCATGCCCTTTCTTTCCCTTTGTCCTTTCTGAGCCTGAGGTGTGCAGACTAACAGGTGAGAATAGTATTGATCTTCAGCATGTGGGGAGATTTTACACCATGGAGCAGTCTCCAAACAGCCTATTCCCATAGGTTTGTGGCTCATACACCATAGTTTGTGTATAGCTACTGCTGCCGTCATCATTTTCATACTATATAATGCTCTCTAAAAATAATGTTTCAAATTAAACAAATGTATTATCTTCAAAACAAAGGAAATCAAAGGGTTCTGCTCATTTTGTTGCTTTTTTAACACCTTGAGACATTAAACAGGTAAAGGACTAATTCCTG
>NW_006788722.1:1901511-1905282 GCF_000442215.2 Lipotes vexillifer
AAAGGACTAATTCCTGCTGTTCTTAGGCAAATATATTCATAGCCTTCAAAACATAGTGATTGCCAATCATTTTTTTAGGTATCAGTTCAGACAAAACAGTTCTTGCCATGAGTCAAGGTGACTGGGACTTTCAAAGTCAGTATCATGCTTCAAGAATTCTTGACTTTAATCCTATAAAATAAAGGACAGGATTATCATTTGCAAGAACACAGTATATAACAAATACAGGATGAGTCTGGGACTGTATAGTTAAATGATGTCATCCTAATGAATCATTGGAATTATTGATGTTTCTTAAGCTACGCTTCTTTTCTCACATTAGTAATTCCGTGCTCATGCGTCGCTGCCAAGGTGCGCGGGTGCTGTTTCTTGTCAACAGAATCCCAGCTCTTATTCTGTACAGCTTGACAAAATGGGCCTGAAGGGGTAATAGACATGTCTGTAGTCAGGCTTTGGCATGCACACGAAGGCATCGAGTAAGACCAGCTCAACAACGAGTTTCAAAAGTTGGCAAGGAAATAGTAAGAACTTTTATAAGGAACAGTGATTGTGGGTAGACCTACTTAAATATGGGATCTTGCTCTATTTTTCCTCCAAGAAAATGACCATTAGGTTAGAGGTCTTCCTGAGAATAGCAAAGGACTGAAAGAACCATCTGTCCTCATAGTATCTTTTCTTTTACTCAAGCAAGACAGGTTAATATAGGGAAGAATAACCAAGTGCAACAACAGAGGAGTGAGTGCTTTTACTTGAAGGGAAACATTTGAAAGTCAAATGCTTGAGATATGCAGGCTAGATTCAATGATTCAAGAATGAGCTTACTAACTCCTATTCACTTCATCCGCTGGGTATTCCTTTCAAATTGGCCAGGTTTATATAAAATCAGAGAGTAGGGTTTTCCTATTCTACATGCTCTTTCACCTCATCACATCCCACAAATCCTATGAACTACGTGAGGATTTTGTGAAAGGAAAGTAAGTGACCTTGAAGTAGTTTGCAACAGGTGATGACCCACAGCCCTGAACCCCAGTCCAGCCCCCTGAATCCTGAAGGGTCTACTGAAGCATGGAAAATACCCTTGTATTAGTGTGCTCCCTTTAAAAATGAATGTGTTGAAAAAATAAACAAGAGAGCCAATGAGTTTTTTTGTTTTTTTGTTTTTTGTTTTGCAGTACGCAGGCCTCTCACTGTTGTGGCCTCTCCCATTGTGGAGCACAGGCTCTGGACGCGTAGGCTCAGCGACCATGGCTCACGGGCCCAGCCGCTCCGCGGCATGTGGGATCTTCCCAAACCGGGGCACGAACCCGTGTCCCCTGCATCGGCAGGCGGACTCTCAACCACTGCGCCACCAGGGAAGCCCAGCCAATGAGTTTTGATTAAAAAAAAAAGAGCAATAATGGAGCACTAGCCTGACCAAATATTAAAATGTGTGTGTGTGTGTGTGTGTGTGTGTGTATGTGTGTGTGTGTGTGTGTGTGTGTGTGTGTGTGTGTGTGTGTAAAATAGGGAGGCAGCATTGCGTGAACAGACAGATTAAAGGAACAGGATAGAAAGTCCAGAAATGAGTAGGAAGTCCAATTCATAGAAAGTCAGATACAAGAAGGGATTCAGTATCAGATAAAGGTGGTATCTCAAATAAATGTAGGAAAGATAGATATTTTAATATACAGTGTTGGACATCTGGGTAACCATATGGGAAGCACAAGGTTGGATCTATAACTCACATTATGCTAACAGGATAAATTCCACATGGGTCAAAAATTTAAATTTAAAAAAGGGGAAATCCTAAAACTATTAGAAGAAAAATGTGGAGAATTTCTTTATCATTTGAAACCAAAAATCATTAAGGAAAAATTGTTAGTCTAACTAAAATTTTATTTTAAAAGCCTGTTTAGGGGGAAAAATGCTTTAAGCAGCAACACAAAACAATTGACATATTGGAAAAATTATTTTCAACTCATATCACAAAAGACTAACCTCCCTAATATATAAAGAGCTTCTAGAAATTCATGAGAAAAAAACCCAAAAACCCAGAAGAAGAATGAGCAAAGGATGAACAGATGGTTCACAGGAAAGTAAATTAAAATGATTCAAACATATGAGGAGACACTCAACCTCATCAAATTAAGATGCATGCAGATTAAAACTACACTGAAACACAATTTTCCACCAATCAGTAAAAATCCAAAGTAGAGGTACTCTTTTGGTCTGACTGAAGAGAAATAGGTGCTGACATATACTGCTAGTGGGAGGGTGAATTATTACAACTCCTACGGAGAACAATTTTGTACTATCTACCAAAATTATAAATACATATTATATTTGACCAAGCAATTCCACTTCTTGATTATATGTATATATATATATATATATATATATATATATATATACACACACACTTTCTACTACAGCACTTTTAAAAATAATAGTACAAGTATCCTTCTGTGAGAGAGAGGTTAAATATATATTTATGTGATGGAATACTATGTAGCTGTACACAAAAAAGAAGGTAACACTCTGTAGACTGATATGGAAAGAGTTCTCTGATTCATTAATAAGGAAGAAAGGGTTCAGTAAAATATGCCTCCCTTTTGGGTAAATAGATGGGAAATAAAACTCTATACTCACATTGTTGGTATACTCAGAAAGAGACTGGGGATGGACACCTAAGATATTTCTAACACTAGCCCCTCTGGGAGGTGGAGGGTTAGAGGATGAGGACAGGCAGAAGAATTTTAGTCCTCCAAAAGAGTGAGTTTCCAAAACTACAGCTGCATGGGATTGGAGGTACAGTCTGGGATCATGGAATTGACCAGGTTTGGGGCCCAGCTCAGGATCAGACAGACAGCTTTGGCCTCATTATCACAGAGGGCTTGCCAGCAGCACTGGCCAGCTCTCAGACTATAATACACAGCACATTCCAGAATCAAAGTTGAGAGTGAGAAGATGCCCCAGGAAGCCGTTGGACTAAGATGTGAACTCGAGCCTTCTTCATCATTTTCCTTTCCTCATTTTGTCCTCCACTGGACCAACAGTTCTCAGCTAGGGGTAATTTTGCCCCAGGTGGCATTTTTGGTTGTCACAAACAGGAATATATATAATTGGCATAAAATGTCAATAGTATTGAAGGTGAAAAACGGCACTAGTGTAAGATACCAGGGAAAGGATGAAACCAGTGAGGCAAAACAGAGGGAAAACGAGGAATCTTGCAACATAAAGAAGATTGAAACCTTTAAACCTGCCCATGTGCCTGAGGTAACATAGAGGGGAGAGATGGATGATTTTTCTATGCCCTGCATGACAAACACTGTGAAGCTTAATATTGAATAAGGCATGAAGCAGATCTAAAAGCACCATGCTATAGCTCAAGAATAATAATTAAATTCCTGCATGTATGGGAAATCTCTGTTCAGTGTTGGCACACCTTGTTATTGCCCATCTCTCTCACAATCACCACGTGGCCTGATTTGCACGAGATACTGTGTTTGGAAACCCTGTGGACACTTCAGCGAAAACAGCACTCTCACAGCAGAAGGGCTGTCTTCTCTCCAAGGTAATTCAGCAGCCGTTAAGGAGTCTTCAATTTACTGCAGAGCAGCTAAAAGGCGGAAGAGCTGTGTGCTGCCTCGCTTGCTAATCGCCAGACCCGTGGGAAGGGGTTCAGGGAAGGGAGGAGAGGGTCGGCTGGAGGAGATGCGATGAATCACCGGGTGGTAGCGACTGCCTGGACCGAGGCTAGCATTCCAGGCTTCGTTAGCTGACGTTCGGAAG
>NW_006788722.1:1905292-1905950 GCF_000442215.2 Lipotes vexillifer
CAATTCCAAAGGTAGAAGCAACAAAAATTCACTCTCATGCCAGGGAAACAATCAGAAAGAATGATAGCAAGTAAGAAAGAAAAGATAATCAGCAGAGTGGAAGAGAGAGCCCTGGGGCTCCGAGCTGGCAACCTCCTCATATGAGCAGCAGTGCTCCCAGTGCCTTAACCGGCTTCCCAGTAGTGGCGCGGAGGCTGCGATGGGAGCTCAGCGCTGAGGACGAACAAGAGTAGCACCATGCGTGGGGCATCCTGGGAGCTGGCTTCCTGCAGGGTGTGTGGTATTTATCCAGCACCTGTGGGAAACGGGGCTGCCTTCCCACTTTTCCAAGAGTATTTTTTAGAAAGGAGCTAGCCTGGCCCTCTGCCCTATGGAACTTCACCTGCCTGGAGATTTGGCTTCGTGGGATTTTTCCTGGTTTTCTTGTGGAATTAGCCCAGCACTCTCAAAGAATTAAATAGTGGCCTTGGTGGAACCTTGCCACTCTCCTTCAGTGGGTTGTCACTGAGTCATCAAGTCGGAGTCTCTTCTTAATGAATTCTTCTGCTGGTTCCAATTATTCCCTCCCTGCACAGACTGTGAAACTCTTCCTGGTACCGAGCAAGGAAGTGGAACTTGTGCCTGGAGAGTAGGAGGATGCCCGAGGCGGGGCGGGGGG
>NW_006788722.1:1905960-1938716 GCF_000442215.2 Lipotes vexillifer
GTCAAACTCACAGTTCAAAGCCACTCAAACAGTATTTACTAATATATATTTTGGCCACTATTTTATGTCCATAGAGAAATACCAGCAATCACGGAAAATAACACGCTCCTCAAGGAATGAAGAAAGTCTGAACGCACCTGCAATCTTTCCGTCCTTTGAAGTCTCAATGGGAAAAACTTACACGCAGAGATCGATTCAGGAATAGCTACATAAATGCCTGGTTAATGAACCAGATTTCTGTTTCCTTGGAATGATCCTAAAAATCAGAAGAGCTTCCATTTGTGTCATCCTTAGTATTTTAGACTCTTGCCACGTTGCTTACCTTGTTTAATCCTTGCAGATAGATCCCTATGAGATTGCTGTAGTATCACAGTTTGAAGATCAAGAAATCATGGTCCAGAGGGATGATTATAAGTTGCTTAAGATAACAGAGCCAATGACATAGATGATTTTTCTATGCCCTGGTGCTACAGACACTTTGGAGCTACCAGAATAAACCTGGGCAAGCAGCAGCAGCAAAGATCTATTTAGCATCTGCCCTGTGTTAAGCGCTTTGTTAAACATTTGTGTTCTTTACTCTCTTTAATGCAAATAACAATCTTGTAATGTGGGTACTGTCATTTTCGACATTAATAACACACTCTCTCTCTCTCTCTCTCTCTCTCTCTCTATATATATATATATATATATATATATATATATATATATACTGTAGGAAGGTGGGAGCTCATTAATGAATATTGGTACAACTTGCTTTGCCAGCTGAAAATATACATATGTCTCATATTTTTTCTATTAACTGTTTAGGAATTCACATGCACTCATTAATAAAATGTCTAGGATTGTATTCATAGTGAGTCTCACAAACCTACTCAGTTCAAAAGAATTAATCCTCCCTTTGAGTGCCAGGCAGAGAGAAAACTGCAGTGTCTAGATGGTCCACTCATGTCATTGATTCTGCAACCGTCCCATAGTATCTATTACTGTCCCTCAGTGTCCTAGTGAACACTTTGACATTCCCATGGCCCCAAGGTCCAAAGGACAATTATTCTCTCTGCCAGTGAAGCTTCTGCTGGTCTTGATTCTTGCAGAGGCTGCTGGAAAACCGACCTAGTTGGGCTGTTTAGTTTACATTCACATCCTCAACTACTGATTCCAAAACAGGAACAACGTGCCTGAGGAGCCTGGGTCTGCAGGGGCATCAGCCTCATCTGCCCAAAGGGCCCAAATCAGCTCTTGGCCATGAGTTTCTAGGCCCAAATGACCATACCGGCTCTACCTTCCTTCATGGTAGCTTCCCCTCCAAGACCTGTGCTGTCCTTTCCTACCAGAGGACCCCTGTCATCGCAATTCCAGCATAGTAGGGAGGTTTTTCTAAGGCTGAAATTCAAAAGGGAGAGGGATCTTTATTCTTTTACTTCCAAGAAGTTCCTTGGTGCCTGGGTAAATTTTCCTACCTTCTCTCCAGGACCAGTTCCCATTCAGGTGGTATTTAGAGGGTCACTTTTGGGACACCACACATGGTTCTATATTTTTTCCCTCCAATATAAAGGTACATATTGGCCTTACATTGCCATAACTAATGTAGGCCACCTTAAGTAATTTCACCTAAAATAATTTTTTAAAAATTTGCTTCAAGTTGACTCTGGCTCTAGGCATAGAAGAACCTGGCATAATTTTCAGAGTCATCTCACCAGATACCCCTTTACTTCCTGTGGGAATCCATCAACTGGATGATATTGCTGATCACACCACTGTTATCTGTTTTTCCCAACTCTATCCAGCAGAACAGTTTATATTTCTATCTAAGCTACACCATTTTTCAGATGACTGGCATAAAACAGAAATGAAACATAAATAATTCCAGAAATGAAACATGTAAATAAAACATGTAATAATTATTATCTTAATAACTAACCCATCACTGTGGAAGTCATAGCTCATAAATATCCTGGTTCTATCAACATACGGTTTTGAGATATTAGGTGGTGCTGCTGATGCTGTGTTTCCTCTTGACACTTTACGAGCAGGCTAAAAATGCACAAATACGTCCAAAACAATGACAGAATAAAGGTAAATAAATTCCAAACCACAGGAAGCAGGAGATAATCTTGTGTGAAGCTGTGAGCCATTTCACATAATACAAAGTAACTTCTGTTACTATAGGAGGAACATTGAACGCATAAAAAATAAACAAATTACCTTACCAAATAGACTGCATTGAACACACATGCCCTCTTCTTTTGTGCTCTTGCAACTGACCACCAAAACAAAAGACAATGGATTTTGTTTTAGAGATATAAACCCCAGAGGGACAAAGAAATGCAGCAGGGCATGACAGCATCAGAATTTTGAAAACTGGGAAGATGGAAAAGGCAGCAGGCCCGAGAAAGGTAAATTTAAAATGTGTAGTGGGAAAAGCTGAAAACCAATCTGATTTATATGATGAAACCCCAAAAGTTCTGGAGTTGACAGCACCAAGAACCCCTGGAGGGGGATAAAGAGAAATGGGCTGGCTAAAATAAGGAGAATGAATTGCAAACTAAGAAGCAGCTGGATCCTCAGATCTTTCACTCCACAAGCTGGATGACTGAGCCTCCCCACTCTGGCAGGAAATTAAGTTTATTCTCTGTAGAAGGTAAAGAGAGTCTTCAAACTGGGAGACATTAAATACAGTTAAGGGTAGGGATTCTCCTCACAGTAACTACTAAAGTAGACCTCATGCGTATTCATAACCAGTTCCACCTCTAGGAATACACACAACAGCCATTATTTGTAGTCAAGAATGAGAATCAACTCAAAGATTCATCAACAACAGGATGGAGAAAATAACTGTGGCATATTCTTACAACAGAAACTCACAAAAATAATGTTGAATGAAAGAAATCAGACACCAAATGTTACCTATTGTGAGTTTCTAATTATAAAGGTGTTCAGAAAAAGAGGCAAACTTAATCCACGGTCTTAAAACTCAGGGTAGTGGTTAATCTGGGGGAGGTAGGAGGCCATAGAACCCAGTAGGGGACATTGAAGAACATTTTGGATGCTGGCAATTTTCCATTCCTTGAGCTGAGTGCAGTTATATGGGTATGTTCACTTTGTGATAATTTGTTGAGCTGTACACTTCTGATCTTGTTGCTTTTCTGTATGAATGTAATACTTCACCAATAGTTTATTTTTTTAAAAAATGGGCCAACTAACAGATCTATAATTGCATATCAAATTCATAAGATTTGAAGACCATTTTCATTATAGGTAGGGATTTCTTTATAAACTTGCCATCAGTGGAAAGGAAATGGGTAAGGCTGTTGGAGAGGAAATTCTCTTGGCCCAGAAACCTCTACTGAGAGACAAGTTGCACCTAGACTAGGCTGTGACTTCATCTCTTACATCCATCTGTTAGAAGAAGCTTGTTCTCTGTATATTCTAGATGTCTAGCATTAAAAATACTCCATTTCTTCCTAGATCATTTTGATAAGTAGAATTATAAGATGTCCCCAAGATTCCAGGCCCCTGGTATACTCACACTTTCTCCTAGTTATTCAATTAAATGTCAGTTTACTGAAGTGAAGGAATTTTTCAGATATAATTAAGTTCTCAGATCATTCGATCTTAAAATTGGGAGATTATCCTGGGTGAACATGACCTAATGAGGTGAACCCTTTAAAAACAGAGAGTTTTCTGGCTGGCCAAGAAGAGAAAATCAGAGAGATTTGTTCCCGCTAGCCTGGAAGAAAGCAAAGCAAACTTCTGTGTGTAAACTGCCTACGGGGGCCATGTGGCCAAGAACTGAGAATATTCTAGGAACTGAGAATGTTCCCTAGGTGAAATTTAGCAGGAAAATCAGGGCCTCAGTCCTACAACCACAAGGAAGTGAACTTTTCCAACAACCAGTGAGCTTGGAGGAAGACCTGAAGCCCCATATGAAAAGCATAGCTCAGGCCGACAAATTGATTTCAGCCTGGTAAGGTCTTGAGCAGCAATCCAGCCACACCATGCCTGGGCTTCTACCTGCAGAAACTGTTAGATAATAAATTTGTATTGTTTTAAGCCACTAAGTTTGTGATAATTTGTTAGAAAACAGATGATACAGTCATCTTCTCCCAATGCTATTAGCCACCACCTCATTTTCTATGTTATATAAAAGTTACTAATTACTAGTGTGAATGAAAAATATTGCCTGTCATATCAGTAAACAAAGGATGTTGCAGCCATCAAACCATCACATTACAGCCTCCTTGATAGTGAGTCCTGAGGGACCTCAGGATGGAGGCAGGATGCCTGCCATCTAGCAGTCAACTGCTGCAGCCACCTTCAGTGGTACACCCTGAGGAGACTCAGGATGAGAAAGCAGGGGATACTGGCCTCAGATAGCTGAGCTGCATATCAAAAGAATGATTTCAGTGAGCCCAGACTCTTGCATTTTCCCATAAATAGAAAAGCCCTAAATTCCTTAACTTGAGATATCTGGTTTTCTTTAATTGACATTAATCTTTTGATGTTCTGACTACCTGGTCTTTGTTGCAAAAAACTCCTATATATCCTGGCTCCCCACCTTGCCTCTTCGGAGCAGTCTCTCAGAGTTATGTGAGATGCTGTGTCTGGAGCTTAAGTCCTCAGTTTTGTCTGACAAATAAAACATAATTCTTAAGTTTTAGGTTGTGATTTTCTTTCAGTTGACACTAGTTAAGTTGCCCTTTGAAAACTTTCTAAAATTTTCTATACAAGAGTTGTCATGATTCCTCTTAGTAGCAGATCAATTATGCCCGTATTAGCACCTTAGTAGGATTTAGAACTAAGCCTGTAAACTCAAATATTAAGAAGGATCAAAGGTGAAATCTAGAAAACAAAAAACAGTATTAAATAAAGTGAACACAAACCTGTTGACCAGCTCTTGAAACATTTGACACGATGATTAATCTTTGAGAGATGAGTGAGGCAAATGAATAAGTAAATAAAATGTGAGTACATTGTCACATAGAATGTGTTTCACTTAAGGAACTAATCATAGAATTTGTTCCAAATGAGGAATAGAGATAAGTTAGATGTTTAAAAGCTTTGCACTAATTTGTGTGTGTCAGAGGCAATAAATGGCAAAGAAGACAAGGTGGAATCCCCTCGGTCCATATCCTCCTACAGTCCACTGGGGGGATTTCTTTTGGCACCAAACCATTGTCTTAGATGCAGTTGTGGTTGGGATCATATGGCAAGTTCTTTGTCTCTGCCATGCTGATTGTGTAATTTGTGCACTTAACTATTCCAGTCTTTGCTGGATCCATACCCTTTTTCTACCACCTATAGGCTGCTTTGTATTTCTGCCCCATCGTTATGATCAATGTGATGCCATATTTCAAAGAACATTATAAGTAGTACTTGAAAACAAACTCCCTACCTGTAATCAAAATAATTTCCAGGGCTTCAAGCATACATATCCTCTATACTAAAATGGGGATTAAGTTAAGAAAAGCTGTATTTTGTAAAAGATTGCCCACACAGGTGCTGGCTGAATGCTTGTGCATTTGTGAAAGTAGAGAACTCCATAGTCCTTTGTGGGCTCTGCCAGGGAATTCTGAGAAATTGCCTAATTAAATCAGCACATAATGGGAGAAGACAAAATGACTCCAAGGCCTAAAGACACAATGTGCCTTTGACCAGTGCAGACCTTTACTACATCTAAAGAAAGTGACTGCAACTGAAGAAAGAAGGAGCCACAAGAGCCACAGAGGTCACACAAGACTAGTTGAGTGAGTGAGAGAGAATGCATTTGGGAGGGAAGAGCAATCTTTTCACTAAAGAGATGGAACTTCATGGGTGGCAGAGTTATTTCATCTAACTTCCCTAGATTTGAGAGGAGTTGTTTCCCCCAATTAAAATCCCTTCCTCGATTTTATACTCACCAAATGAAATTCTTACTTAAAAAATTTAGATTTTCATGTGCCTTTTTATGAATAAAGAATTGTGGATAAATAACTAGTGTTGCAGTTTTCATGTTTGTGACTTTGGTTATCTATAGTGCTTTAAATATCTTACTTTTGCAAATTTACAAAACGATAAGGCCACACGTCAGTTCTCTGACAACTTTGTTTCAACCTATGAGGTAGATTCTATTACTGGCACGTTTAACTGATGAGGAAATTGAGACACAGAAGTCAACTTGCCTATGTTTACCCAGTTAGCCAGTCAATGGTACAAGAGCTGGAAGAGACTTTTTAATGCGACTGCATTGAGTTCATTAATTTGGGAGGAATCAAACCTTCATATTATTGAAACTTCTAATGCATGAGCATGGTATATGCCTCAATTTATTCTATCTTCTTTAATTTCTCAAAAATGTTTTATTGTTTTCTTGATAGAGGTTTTACACATCTTTAATTCATAGGTATTTGATAGGATTAGTTTGCATTTGTACCTTTAAAATTTTTAATGTCTGATGTTGTTATGCAAAAATACAGTTGCTTTTGTTTTTTTTTCTTTACGACAAACTTTTAATATGCTAATATGTGTTGTGGATAATCATAAGATACATTTAACGTATAGCTTTTCCCATACTTAGTTTTCCCCAGGGCTCTTCCTTTGGGAAGCAACTCTTGGAAGTATGTTTGCTCACAACACACTTTGGGAAAAGTGAAATTAATCTCGCTGTCAGGGCAGGTGTTTCAAATGATTATTTTACCCAAATGAAGGCTGTAGATTTTCCTCTGATGAAATTATTTGGTTAGCCTTTACCTGCCTGCCACAATGATTTTTTTTTAATATGTATATATGTCAATCCCAATCTCCCAATTCACCCCCTCCCACTTTCCCCCCTTGGTGTTCATACGTTTGTTCTCTACATCTGTGTCTCTATCTCTGCCTTGCAAACTGGGTCATCTGTACCATTTTTCTAGATACCACATATATACGTTAACATACAATATTTGTTTTTCTCTTTGTGATGTACTTCACTCTGTATGACAGCCCCTAGGTCCATCCTCGTCTCTACAAATGACCCAATTTCATTCCTTTTTATGGCTGAGTAATATTCCATTGTATATATGTACCACATCTTCTTTATCCATTTGTCTGTCGATGGGCATTTAGGTTGCTTCCATGACCTGGCAATTATAAATAGTGCTGCAATGAACATTGGAGTGCATGAGTCTTTTTGAATTATGGTTTTCTCTGGGCAAATGCCCAGTAGTGGGATTGCTGGGTCATATGGTAATTCTATTTTTAGTTTTTTAAGGAACCTCCATAGTGGCTGTATCAATTTGCATTCCCACCAACAGTGCAAGAGTGTTCCCTTTTCTCCACCCCCTCTCCAGCATTTGTTGTTTGTAGATTTTCTGATGATGCCCATTCTAACTGGTGTAAAGTGATACCTCGTTGTAGTTTTGATTTTCAATTCTCTAATAATTAGTGATATTGAGCAGCATTTCATGTGCCTCTTGGCCTTCTGCATGTCTTCTTTGGAGAAATGTCTGTTTAGGTCTTCTGCCCATTTTTGGATTGGGTTATTTTTTTTTTTAATATTGAGCTGCATGAGCTGCCTGTATATTGTGGAGATTAATCCTTTGAATGTTGATTCATTTGCAAATATTTTCTCCCATTTGGATCGTTGTCTTTTCATCTTGTTTATAATTTTCTTTGCTGTGCAAAAGCTTTGAAGTTTCATTAGGTCCCATTTGTTTATTTTTGTTTTTATTTCCATTACTCTAGGAGGTGGGTCAAAAAAGATATTGCTGTGATTTATGTCAAAGAGTGTTCTTCCTATGTTTTCCTCTAAGAGTTTTATAGTGTCTGTTCTTACACTTAGATCTTTAATCCATTTCGAGTTTATTTTTCTGTATAGTGTTAGGGAGTGTTCTAATTTCATTCTTTTACAAGTAGCTGTCCACTTTTCCCAGCACCACTGATTGAAGAAACTATCTTTTCTCCATTGTATATCCTTGCCTCCTTTGTCATAGATTAGTTGACCATATATGCGTGGGTTTATCTCTGGGCTTTCTATCCTGTTCCATTGATCTATATTTCTGTTTTTGTGCCAGTACCATATTGTCTTGACTACTGTAGCTTTGTAGTATAGTCTGAAGTCAGGGAGTCTGATTCCTCCAGCTCCGTTTTTTTCCCTCAAGATTGCTTTCACTACTAGGGGTCTTTTGTGTCTCCATACAAATTTTAAGAGTTTTTATTCTACTTCTGTTTAAAAATGCCACTGGTAATTTGATAGGGATTGCATTGAATCCGTAGATTGCTTTGGGTAATATAGTCATTTTTGCAATATTGATTCTTCCAATCCAAGAACATGGTATATCTCTCCATCTCTTTATGTCATCTTTGGCTTCTTTCATTAGTGTCTTACAGTTTTCTGAGTACAGGTCTTTTACCTCCTTAAGTAGGTTTATTCCTAGGTATTTTATTATTTTTGTTACAATGGTGAATGGGATTGTTTCATTAATTTCTCCTTCTGATCTTTCATTGTTAGTGTATAGAAATGCAAGAGATTTCTGTGCATTAATTTTGTATCCTGAACTTTACCAACTTCAATGATTAGCTCTAGTAGTTTTCTGGTGACATCTTTAAGATTATCTATGTATAGTATCAAGTCATCTACAAACAGTGACAGTTTTACTTCTTTTCCAATTTGTATTCCTTTTATTTCTTTTTCTTCTCTGATTGCCATGGCTAGGACTTCCAAAACTGTGTTGAATAGTAGCAGCGAGTGGAGATCGTTGTCTTGTCCCTGATCTTAGAAGAAATACTTTCAGTTTTTCACCATTGAGAATGGTGTTTGCTGTGGGTTTGTGGTATATGGCCTTTATTATGTTGAGGTAGGTTCCCTCTACACCCACTTTGTGGAGAGTTTTTATCATAAATCAGTGTTGAATTTTGTCAAAAGCTTTTTCTGCATCTAATGAGATGATCATATGGTTTTTATTCTTTGATTTATTAATATGGTGTATAACATTGATTAATTTGCATATATTGAAGAATCCTCGCATCCCTGGGATAAATCCCACTTGATCATGGTGTATGATCCTTTTAATGTGTTGTTGGATTCTGTTTGCTGGTATTTTGCTGAGAATTTTTGCAATTATATTCATCAGTGATATTGGTTTTTAATTTTCTTGTTTTTGCAGTATCTTTGTCTGGTTTTGGTATGAGGGTGATGGTGGCCTTGTAGAATGAGTTTGGGAGTGTTCCTTCCTCTGCAATTTTTTGGAAGAGCTTGAGAAGGATGGGTGTTAGCTCTTTTCTAAATGTTTGATAGAATTCACCTGTGAAGCCATCTCATCCTAGACTGGTTTGTTTTAATTGATGTTTCAATTTCATTACTTGTGATTTGTCTGTTCATATTTTCTATTTCTTCCTGGTTTTAGTCTTAGAAGCTTGTGCTTTTATAAGATATGTCCATTTCTTCCAGGTTGTCCATTTTATTGACATATAGCTGCTTGTAGTAATCTCTCATGATTCTTTGTATTTCTACAGTGTCAGTTGTTACTTCTCCTTTTTCATTTTAATTCTGTTGATTTGAGTCTCCTCCATTTTTTCTTGATGAGTCAGGCTAATGGTTTATCAATTTTGTTTATCTTCTCAAAGAACCAGCTTTTGGTTATATTGATCTTTGCTATCGTTTCTTTCATTTCTTTTTAATTTATTTCTGATCTGATCTTTATGATTTCTTTCCTTCTGCTAACTTTGGAGTTTTTTAATTTTTGTTCTTCTTTCTCTAATTCCTTTAGGTTTCTCTAATTCCTTTAGGTGTAAGGTTAGGTTGTTTATTTGAGATGTTTCATGTTTCTTGAGGTAGGATTGTATTGCTATAAACTTCCCTCTTAGAACTGCTTCTGTTATATCCCATAGGATTTGGGTCGTTGTGTTTTCATTGTCATTTGTTTCTAGGTGTTTTTTGATTTCCTCTTTGATTTCTCCAATTATCTCTTGGTTATTAAGTAGTGTATTGTTTAGCCTGCATGTTTTTGTATGTTTTACAGATTTTTTCCTGTAATTGATATCTAGTCTCAGAGCATTGTGGTCAGAAAAGATACTTGATACAACCTCAATTTTCTTAAAGTTCTTAAAGGCTTGATTTTTGGCCCAAGGTATGATCTATCCTGGAGGATGTTCCATGAGCACTTGAGAAGAAAGTGTATTCTGTTGTTTTTCAATAGAATATCCTATATATATATATCAATTAAATACATCTTGCTTAATATGTCATTTAAAGCTCGTGTTTCCTTATTTATTTTCATTTTGGATGATCTGTCCATTGGTGAAAGTTGGGTGTTAAAGTCCCCTACTATGATTGTGTTACTGTCAATTTCCACTTCTATTACTGTTATGTATTGAGGTGCTCGTATGTTGGGTGCATACATATATATGATTGTTATATCTTCTTATTGGATTGATCCCTTGATCATAGTGTAGTGTCCTCTTTGTCTCTTTTAAAATATGAGTCTATTTTAAAATCTATTTTGTCTGATAGGAGAACTGCTACTCCAGCTTTCTTTTGGTTTCCATTTGCATGGAATGTCCTTTTCCATCCCCTTACTTTCACTCTGTATGTGTCCCTAGGTCTAAAGTGGCTCTCATGTAGACAACACATATATGAGTATTGTTTTTGTATCCATTCAGTCAGTCTATGTCTTTTGGCTGCAGCATTTAATCCATTTACATTTAAGGTAATTATCAATATGAATGTTCCTATTACCATTTTCTTAATTGTTTTGGGTTTGTTATTGTAGGTCTTTTCCTTCTCTTGTGTTTCCTTCCTACAGAAGTTCCTTTAGCATTTGTTGTAAAGCTGGTTTGGTGGTGCTGAATTCTCTTAGCTTTTCCATGTCTGTAAAGTTTTTAATTTCTCCATCAAATCTGAATGAGATCCTTGCTGGGTAGAGTAATCTTGGTTGTAAGGTTTCCCCTTTCATCACTTTAAATATGTCCTGCTACTCCCTTCTGGCTTGCAGAGTTTCTGCTGAAAGATTAGCTGTTAACCTTATGGGGATTCCCTTGTATGTTATTTGTTGTTTTTCCCTGCTGCTTTTAATGTTTTTTCTTTATATTTAATTTTTGATAGTTTGATTAATATGTGTCTAAGCGTGTTTCTCCTTGAATGTATCCTGTATGAGACTCTCTGTGCTTCCTGGACTTGATTGACTATTTCCTTTCCCATATTAGGGAAGTTTTCAACTACAATCTCTTCAAATATTTTCTCAGTCCCTTTCTTTTTCTCTTCTTCTTCTGGGACCCCTATAATTTGAATGTTGGTGTGTTAAATAGTTTCCCAGAGGTCTCTAATACTGTCCTCAATTCTCTCCATTCTTTTTTCTTTATTTGGCTCTACAGTAGTTATTTCCACTATTTTATCTTCCAGGTTACTTATCCGTTCTTCTGCCTCAGTTATTCTGCTATTGATTCCTTCTAGAGAATTTTAAATTTCGTTTATTGTTTTGTTCATCATTGTTTGCTTGCTCTCTAGTTCTTCTAGGTCCTTGTTAAACGTTTCTTGTATTTTCTCCATTCTATTTCCAAGATTTTGGATCATCTTTACTATTATTACTCTGAATTCTTTTTCAGGTAGACTGCCTATTTCCTCTTCATTTGTTTGGTCTGGTGGTTTTTACCTTGCTCCTTCATCTGCTGTGTGTTTCTCTGTCTTCTCATTTTGCTTCACTTACTGTGCTTGGGGTCTCCTTTTCACAGGCTGCATGTTCATATTTCCCATTGTTTTTGGTGTCTGCCTCTAGTGGCTAAGTTTGGTTCAGTAGGTTTTGTAGGCTTCCTGGTGGATGAACCTTGATCTTGTCTTTCTGGTGGGCAGGACCATGTCTGATGGTGTGTTTTGGGGTGTCTCTGACCTTATTATGATTTTAGGCAGCCTCTCTCCTAATGGGTGGGGTTGTGTTTTTGTCTTGCTAGCTGTTTGGCATAGGGTGTTCAGCACTTGAGCTTGCCGGTCATTGAGTGGAGCTGGGTCTTGGCATTGAGATGGACATCTCTGGGAGATCTTTCACTGTTTGATATTACGTGGAGTTGGGAGGTCTCTGGTGAACCAATGTCCTTAGCTCTCCCACCTCAGAGGCACAGGCCTGTCACCTGACAGGAGGACAAAGACCCTGTCAGACACACGGCTCAGAAGAAAAGGGAGAAAAAAACAAGGGGGATTCCCTGGTCATGCAGTGGTTGAGAGTTCACCTGCCGATGCAGGGGACATAGGTTCGTGCCCCGGTCCGGGAAGATCTCACATGCCGTGGAGCAGCTGGGCCCATGAGCCATGACCACTGAGCCTGTGCATCCAGAGCCTGTGCTCCACTATGGGAGAGGTCACAACAGTGAGAGGCCTGTGTACCATAAAAAAAAAAAAAAAAAAAGAAGGAAAGAAAGAAAAAATAAATAAATAAAATAAAATAAATTTATTAAATAAAAAATAATTATTAAAAATATTTTAAAAAATTAATGTAATAAAAAAGAAAAATAAAGAAAGAAAAAATGAAAGAAGAGAGCAATTAAACCAAAAAACAAATCCACCAATGATAACAAATGCTAAAAATTATACTAAAAAAAACCAAAACAGGCAAACAGAACCCTAGGGCAAATGGTAAAAGCAAAGCTATACAGGCAAAATCACACAAAGAAGCATACAGATACACACTCACAGAAAGAGAAAAAGGAAAAAAATATCTATCTATCTATCTATCTATTAAAAAAGGAGGAAGAGAGCAACCAAATCAATAAACAAATCTACCAATGATAATAAACTCTAAATACTAAACTAAGATAAACATAAATCCAGGAACAAATTAGATGCAGAGAGCAAACCCCAAGTCTCCAGTTGCTCCCAAAGTCCACTGCCTCAGTTTTGGGATGATTTGTTTTCTATTCAGGTATTGCACAGATGCAGGGTACATCAAGTTGATTGTGGAGATTTAATTCACTGCTCCTGAGGCTGCTGGGATAATTTTCCCTTTTTCTTCTTATTTGCAGAGCTCGTGGGGTTCAGCTTTGGGTTTGGCCCCACCTCTGCATGTAGGTCACTTGTGGGTGTTCGATCTTCACTCAGACAGGACGGGGATAAAGTAGCAGCTGATTAGGGGGCTCTGCCTCACTCAGGCCTGGGGGAGGGAGGGGTACAGAATGCGGGGTGAGCCTGCGGTGGCAGAGGCCAGCTTGACGTTACAATAGCCTGAGGCTCGCCATGTGTTCTTCTGGGGAAGTTGTCCCTGGATCACAGGACCCTGGCAGTGGTGGGCTGCAGAGGCTCCTGGGAGGGGAGGTGTGGATAGTGACCTGTGCTTGTACACAGGCTTCTTGGTGGCTGCAGCAGCAGCCTTAGTGTTTCATGCCCATCTCTGGTGTCCATGGTAATAGCCACGGCTCATGCCCATCTCTGGAGCTCATTTAGGTGGTGCTCTGAATCCCCTCTCCTCTCACACCCCGAAAATATTGTCTCTTGCCATTGTTCCAGACATTTTCCCAGACTCCTTCCCAGCTAACTTTGGCACACTAGCCCCTTGAAGGCTGTGTTCACACAGCCAAGTCCAGTCCTCTCCCTGGGATCTGACCTCCAAAGTGTGAGCCTCAGCTCCCAGCACCCACCCGTCCCAGCTGGGGAGCAGATAAGCCTCTCAGTCTTGTGAGTGCTGGTCGGCACTGATCCTCTGTGTGGGAATCTCTCCGCTTTTCCCTCTGCACCCCTGTTGCTGTGCCTCCTCTGTGACTTTGAATCTTCCCCCTCCCACCCAGCTTCTGTCTCTACCAGTGATGGGGCTTCCTAGTGTTTGGAAACTTTTCCACCTTCACAGCTCCCTCCCCAAGGTGAAGGTCTCATCCCTATTCTTTTGTCTGTTTTTTCTTTTTTCTTTTGCCCTACCCAGGTATGTGGGGAGTTTCTTTCCTTTTGGGAAGTCTGAGGTCTTCTGCCAGCGTTCAGTAGGTGTACTGTAGGAGCTATTCCACATGTAGAAGTACTTCTGATGTATTTGTGGGGAGGAAAGTGATATCCACATCTTACTCCTTCACCATCTTGAAGATCTCTCTGAGAAGTTCCTTTAGTGTTTGTTCTGGAGCTGGTTTGGTGGGGTTGAATTCTCTTAGCTTTTGCTTGTCTGTAAAGCTTTTGATTTCTCCATCTAATCTGAATGAGATCCTTGCTGGGTAGAGTAATCTTGGTTGTAGTTTCTTCCCTTTCATCACTTTAAGTATACTTGCCGCACGCATCTGGCTTGTAGAGTTTCTGCTGAGAAATCAGCTGTTAAACTTATGGGAGTTCCCTTGTACATTTTTTGTTGTTTTTCCCTTGTTGTTTTAATAATTTTTCTTTGTCTTTAATTTTTGTCAATTTGATTACTATGTGTCTTGGCCTGTTTCTCCTTGGGTTTATCCTGCTTGGGACTCTCTGTGCTTCCTGGACTTGGGTGGCTATTTCCTTTCCCATGTTAGGGAAGTTTTCAACTATAATCTCTTCAAATATTTTCCCAGGTCCTTTTTCTCTCTTCTCCTTCTGGGACCCCTATAATGCGAATGTTGGTGTGTTTAATGTTGTCCCAGAAGTCTCTTAGGCTGTCTTCATTTCTTTTCATTGTTTTTTCTTTATTTTGTTCTGTGTCAGTGAATTCCACCATTCTGTCTTCCAGGTCACTTATCCATTCTTCTGCCTCAGTTATTCTGCTATTGATTCCTTCTAGTGTATTTTTCATTTCAGTTATTGTATTGTTCATCTCTGTTTGTTTGTTCTTTAATCCTTCTAGGTCTTTGTTAAACATTTCTTGCATCTTTTCAATCTTTACCTCCATTCGTTTTCTGAGATCCTGGATCATCTTCACTATCATTATTCTGAATTCTTTTTTTGGAAGGTTGCCTATCTCCACCTCATTTAATTGTTTTTCTGGGGTTTTATCTTGTTCCTTCATCTGGTACATTGTCCTCTGCATTTTCATTTTGTTTGTCTTTCTGTGAATGTGGTTTTCATTCCACAGGTTGCGAAATTGTAGTTCATCTTGCTTCTGCTGTCTGCCCTCTTGTGGATGAGGTTATCTAAAAGGCTTGTGCAAGCTTCCTGATGGAAGGGACTGGTGGTAGGTAGAGCTGGGTGTTGCATTGGTGGGTGTTTCTTTAATCTGCTTGTCTGCTGATGGTGGGGCTTTGTTCCCTCTCTGTTTGTTGTTTTACCCAAGTGACCCAGCACTGGAGCATACCCAGGTCTTTGGTGGAGCTAATGGCGGGCTCTGGGAGGGCTCATGCCAAGGAGTAATTCTGAGAACTTCTACTGCCTGTGTCCTTGTCCCCACAGCAAGCCACAGCCACTCCCTGCCTCTGTAGGAGACCCTCCAACACTAGCAGGTAGGGCTGGTTCAGTCTCCTATGGGGTCACTGCTCTTTTCCCTGAGTCCTGATGTGTACACTACTTTGTGTGCCCTCCAAGAGTGGAGTCTGTGTTTCCCCAAGTCCTGTAGAATTCCTGTGGTCAAATCCTGCTAGCTTTCACAGTCTGATTCTCTGAGAATTCCTCCTCCTGTGGCCAGACCCCCAGGTTGGGAAGGCTGACATGGTGTTCCGAACCTTCACTCCAGTGGGTGGACTTCTGTGGTATAAGCGTTCTCCAGTTTGTGAGTCACCAATCCAGTGGTTATGGGATTTGATTTTATTGTGATTGCACCCCTCCTACTGTCTCATTGTAGTGTCTCCTTTGTCTTTGGATGTGGAGTATCTTATTGGTGAGTTCCAGTGTCTTCCTGTTGATGATTGTTCAGCAGTTAGTTGTGATTCTGGTGCTCTCGCAAGAGGGAGCCTACAGTTGCTTTTAGATAGAGATTTTATATCCAGCAATGTTGTTATACTCCCTTACTACTTCTAATGGCCTTTGGGTAGATTTGTTTGGGTTTTCTGCATACCCAAATAAGCCACCTGTGCATAAACATTTTACTTCTTCTTTTTTAATCCTCATCTCTTTTTTCTTTCTCTTGTATTGTTGCACTGGCTAAGACCTTGAGTACAATTTTGACTAGCAGGCATTCCTATCTCATACCTGATCTCCCCATTAATTTTGTTGTAAGATTGTTGTATAAATGTCCTTTACCAGATTAAGGAAGTTTTCTTAATTTGCTAATGACTTTTATTTTGAATAAATGTTATATTTCCATAAAGGCAATTAAGCTTCCATTGAGATATTCATGTGATTTTTCTTCTCTATACTGTTAATGTTTTGAACTACACTGATTAATTTCAAAGGTTAATTTGAGACCTAGAATTCTTGGAATAAACCCAACTTGTTCATGCTTTATATTATTAGATTTGATTTGCTAATACTCTGTTTAATATTACTACATTTATAATCATGAGAAATTGCAATTTTTTCTTTCTTGCAATGTCCTTGTTAGATTTCAGTATCAGAATTTTAATAGCTTCGTAAAGCAAGTTAGGAACTATCTCCTCCACTTTTATTTGCTGAAGGATTTGTGAGAGATTGATGCTCTTTTTTCATTAATTGTTTGGAAAAATTTCTTTGTGAAGCCTTTTGGATCTGGAATATTCTTTGTGTTAGGAGTAGATTTACCATAAAGCTATTATACTGCCTTACCAAGTATCCTAATACAAAGGTATAGTTTGTAATCTTATCCTATGGCACCTAACACTAAAGGAAACAAATGTGGAACTTGAAGCTGATATGTGGAAAATTCTCCCATCATCCATCAGATACATAGATTGTAAGCAGAGAATATAATTTTTCTCAATGAGTAATCAAAATAAAAGTCCTCCCCTGTCAGGAATATACTTGATAATGCCCTGAAATCTTATAACTCACATATTAAAGAAAATTGGTAAAAGTTTCTCCCAAATTTGACAATAATTCTAAAAGTTTATGTGGTATTAAAATAATGAGTTATAAATATGAAACTTTACTAACCTATTAGAAACAAAATGACAAAATTTGCTCAACTAGAAAAAAGACTCAAATAATCTTATTCTTATATTACAGAAATGATATTACAAAATTATTATTATTTATAAAGGTGATCAAAGTTTGAGACAGATGATATAGAACAAAATTATTAGAAGTGTATCAGACATCTAATTAGTAAAAGTAATATATTATTTTTCTGGATGTGGTTTTATTCTGATACTGGGCAGTTTTTGTAACCTATATTTTCTTGTGATTTATTTTTTCATCCAAAGAAATTTTCAATTTTGTATTTCTAATTTTGTATTTGTTTCCTTAAATAAGGTCTTCAAAGTTGTGTAAATATCGGGTCTCACAAAACCTAGTCCATTCTCTGATTTATGGTAATATTTAAAATGATGGATTAGCTTATTTGGCAACTATGTAATGCTTCAGATATTTTTCTTCCTATGAAAAGTCCCACTTTGCTAAGAAATTGCTCATTTCATCTAAATAATTTTTGGCTCAAACTTGTTTGTAATATTATTATGATTATTATTTTTTGCTAGTTTCTGCTTTATAATAAAGTGAATCAGTTATACATATACATATGTTCCAATATCTCTTCCTTCTTGTGTCTCCCTCCCTCCCACCCTCCCTATCCAACCCCTCTAGGTGGTCACAAAGCACCAAGCTCATCTCCCTGTGCTATGCAGCTTCTTCCCACTAGCTATCTATTTTATGTTTGGTAGTGTATATATGTCCATGCCACTCTCTTGCTTTGTCACAGCTTGCCCTTCCCCCTCCCCATTTCCTCAAGTCCGTTCTCTAGTAGGTCTGTGTCTTTATTCCTGTCTTACCCCTAGGTTCTTCATGACATTTTTTTTTCTTAAATTCCATATATATGTGTTAGCATATGGTATTTGTCTTTCTCTTTCTGATATATTTCACTCTGTATGACAGACTCTAGGTCCATCCACCTCATTACAAATAGCTCAATTTCGTTTCTTTTTATGGCAGAGTAATATTCCATTGTATATATGTGCCACATCTTCTTTATCCATTCATCCAATGATGGACACTTAGGTTGTTTCCATCTCTGGTATACTGTAAATAGAGCTGAAATGAACATTTTGGTACATGAATCTTTTTGAATTATGGTTTTCTCAGGGTATATGTCCAGTAGTGGGATTGCTGGGTCATGTGGTAGTTCTATTTGTAGTTTTGTAAGGAACCTCCATACTGTTCTCCATAGTGGCTGTAACAATTCACATTCCCACCAGCAGTGCAGGAGTGTTCCCTTTACTCCACACCCTCTCCAGCATTTATTGTTTCTAGATTTTTTGATGATGGCCATTCTGACCAGTGTAAGATGACATCTCATTGTAGTTTTGATTTGCATTTCTCCAATGATTAATGATGTTGAGCATTCTTTCATGTGTTTGTTGGCAGTCTGTATATCTTCTTTGGAGAAATGTCTATTTAGGTTGTCTGCCCATTTTTGGATTGGGTTGTTTGTTTTTTTGTTATTGAGCTGCATGGGCTGCTTATAAATTTTGGAGATTAATCCTTTGTCAGTTGCTTCACTTGCAAATGTTTTCTCCCATTCCGAGGGTTGTCTTTTGGTCTTGTTTATGGTTTCCTTTGCTGTGCAAAAGCTTTGAAGTTTCATTAGGTCCCATTTGTTTATTTTTGTTTTTATTTCCATTTCTCTAGGAGGTGAGTCAAAAAGGACCTTGCTGTGATTTATGTCATGGAGTGTTCTGCCTATGTTTTCCTCTAAGAGTTTGATAGCTTCTGGCCTTATATTTAGGTCTTTAACTCATTTTGAGCTTATTTTTGTGTATGATGTTAGGAAGTGATCTAATCTCATAATTTTACATGTGCCTGTCCAGTTTTCCCAGCACCATTTATTGAAGAGGCTGTCCTTTCTCCACTGTACATTCCTGCCTCCTTTAACAAAGATAAGGTGACCATATGTGCGTTGGTTTATCTCTGGGCTTTCTATCCTGTTCCATTGTTTTGTATTTCTGTTTTTGTGCCAGTACCATACTGTCTTGATTACTGTAGCTTTGTAGTATAGTCTGAAATCAGGGAGCCTGATTCCTCCAGCTCTGTTTTTCTTTCTCAATATTGCTTTGGCTATTTGGGGTCTTTTTTGTTTCCATACAAATTGTGAAATTTTTGGTTCTAGTTCTGTGAAAAGTACAAGTGGTAGTTTAAAAGGGATTGCATTGAATCTGTAGATTGCTTTGGATAGTAGAGTCATTTTCACAATGTTGATTCTTCCAATCCAAGAACATGGTATATCTCTCCATCTATTTGTATCATCTTTAATTTCTTTCATCAGTGTCTTTTAATTTTCTGCATACAGGTCTTTTGTCTCCTTAGGTAGGTTTATTCCTAGATATTTTATTCTTATTGTTGAAATGGTAAATGGGAGTGTTTCCTTGATTTCACTTTCAGATTTTTCATCAGCAGTGTATAGAAATGCCAGAGATTTCTGTGCATTAATGTTGTATCCTGCTACTTTACCAAATTCATTGATTAGCTCTAGTAGTTTTCTGGTAGCATCTTTAGGATTCTCTATGTATAGAATCATGTCATCTGCAAACAGTGACAGCTTTACTTCTTTTCCAATTTGGATTCCTTTTATTTCCTTTTCTTCTCTGATTGCTGTGGATAAAACTTCCAAAACTATTTTGAATAAGAGTGGTGAGAGTGGGCAACCTTGTCTTGTTCCTGATCTTAATGGAAAGGCTTTCCGTTTTTCAACATTGAGGACGATGTTGACTGTAGGTTTGTAATATATGGCCTTTATTATGTTGAGGAAGGTTCCCTCTATGCCTACTTTCTACAGGGTTTTTATCATAAATGGGTGTTGAATTTTGTCAAAAGCTTTCTCTGCATCTATCGAGATGATCATATTGTTTTTCTCCTTCAATTTGTTAATATGGTGTATCACGTTGACTGATCTGCATATATTGAAGAATCCTTGCATTCCTGGAATTAACGCCACTTGATCATGTGTATGATCCTTTTAATGTGCTGCTGCATTCTGTTTGCTAGTATTTTGTTGAGGATTTTTGCATCTATGTTCATCAGTGATATTGGCCTGTAGTTTTCTTTCTTTCTGACATCCTTTTCTGGTTTTGGTATCAGGGTGATGGTGGCCTCGTAGAATGAGTTTGGGAGTGTTCCTCCCTCTGCCATATTTTGGAAGAGTTTAAGAAGGATAGGGGTTAGCTCTTCTCTAAATGTTTGATAGAATTCGCCTGTGAAGCCATCTGGTCCTGGGCTTTTGTTTGTTAGAAGATTTTTAATCACAGTTTCCATTTCAGTGCATGTGATTCGTCTGTTCATATTTTCTCTTTCTTCCTGATTTAGTCGTGGCAGGTTGTGCCTTTCTAAGAATTTGTCCATTTCTTCCAGGTTGTCCATTTTATTGGCATAGAGTTGCTTGTAGTAATCTCTCATGATCTTTTGTATTTCTGCAGTGTCAGTTGTTACTTCTCCTTTTTCATTTCTAATTCTATTGATTTGAGTGTTCTCCCTTTTTTTTCTTGATGAGTCTGGCTAATGGTTTATCAATTTTGTTTATCTTCTCAAAGAACCAGCTTTTAGTTTTATTGATCTTTGCTGTCATTTCCTTCATTTCTTTTTCATTAATTTCTGATCTGATCTTTATGATTTCTTTCCTTCTGCTAACTTGGGGTTTTTTTTTTGTTCTTCTTTGTCTAATTGCTTTAGGTTCAAGGTTAGGTTGTTTTTTCGAGATGTTTCCTGTTTCTTAAGGTAGGATTGTACTGCTATAAATGTCCCTCTTAGGACTGCTTTTGCTGCATCCCACAGGTTTTGGGTCGTCGTGTCTCCATTGTCATTTGTTCCTAGGTATTTTTTGATTTCCTTAGTGATCACTTCGTTATTAAGTAGTGTATTGTTTAGCCTCCATGTGTTTGTATTTTTTACAGATCTTTTCCTGTAATTGATATCTTGTCTCATAGTGTTGTGGTCGGAAAAGTTACTTGATACAATTTCAATTTTCTTAAATTTACTAAGGCTTGATTTGTGACCCAAGATATGATCTATCCTGGAGAATGTTCCATGAGCACTTGAGAAAAATGTGTATTCTGTTGTTTTTGGATAGAATGTCCTATAAATATCAATTAAGTCCATTTTGTTTAATGTATCATTTAAAGCTTGTGTTTCCTTATTTATTTTCATTTTGGATGATCTATCTATTGGTGAATGTGGGGTGTTAAAACCCCTACTATGAATGTGTTACTGTCGATTTCCCCTTTTATGGCTGTTAGCATTTGCCTTATGTATTGAGGTGCTCCTATGTTGGGTGCATATATATTGACAATTGTTATATCCTTTTCTTGGATTGATCCCTTGTTCATTATGTAGTGTCCTTCTTTGTCTCTTCTAGTAGTCTTTATTTTAAAGTCTATTTTATCTTATATGAGAGTTGCTACTGCAGCTTTGTTTTGGTTTCCATTTGCATGGAATATCTTTTTCCGTCCCCTTACTTTCAGTCTGTATGTGTCTCTAGGTCTGAAGTGGGTCTCTTGTAGACAGCATATATATGGGTCTTGTTTTTGTATCCATTCAGCCAATCTGTGTCTTTTGGTGGGAGCATTTAGTCCATTTACATTTAAGGTAATTATCGATATGTATGTTCCTATTCCCATTTTCTAAATTGTTTTGGGTTCGTTATTATAGGACTTTTCCTTCTCTTGTGTTTTTGTCTAGAGAAGTTCCTTTAGCATTTGTTGTAAAGCTGGTTTGGTGGTGCTGAACTCTCTCAGCTTTTGCTTGTCTGTAAAGGTTTTAATTTCTCCATCAAATCTGAATGAGATCCTTGCTGGGTAGAGTAATCTTGGTTGCAGGTTTTTCTCCTTCATCACTTTCAGTATGTCCTGCCACTCCCTTCTGGCTTGTAGAGTTTCTGCTGAGAGATCAGCTGTTAACCTTATGGGGATTCCCTTGTGTGTTATTTGTTGTTTTTCCCTTGCTGCTTTTAATATGCTTTCTTTGTATTTAGTTTTTGACAGTTTGATTAATATGTGTCTTGGCGTATTTCTCCTTGGATTTATCCTGTATGGGACTCTCTGTGCTTAATGGAGTTGATTAACTATTTCCTTTCCCATATTAGGGAAGTTTTCAACTATAATCTCTTCAAATATTTTCTCAGTCCTTTCTTTTTCTCTTCTTCTTCTGGGACCCCTATAATTGGAATGTTCGGGTGTTTAATAGTTTCCCAGACGTCTCTGAGATTCTCCTCAGTTCTTTTCATTCTTTTTTCTTTATTCTTCTCTGCAGTAGTTATTTCCACTATTTTATCTTCCAGGTCACTTATCCGTTCTTCTGCCTCAGTTATTCTGCTATTGATCCCACCTAGAGTATTTTTCATTTCATTTGTTGTGCTGTTCATTGTTGCTTGTTTCATCTTTAGTTACTCTAGGTCCTTGTTAAATGTTTCTTGCATTTTGTGTATTCTATTTCCAAGATTTTGGGTCATATTTACTCTCATTATTCTGAATTCTTTTTCAGGGAGACTGTATATTTCCTCTTCGTTTGTTAGGCCTGGTGGGTTTTTATCTTGCTCCTTCAACTGCTGTGTGTTTCTCTGTGTTCTCATTTTGCTTATCTTACTGTGTTTGGGGTCTCCTTTTTGCAGGCTGCAGGTCTGAAGTTCCCGTTGTTTTTGGTGTCTGTCCCCAGTGGTGAAAGTTGGTTCAGTGGGTTGTGTAGGATTCCTGGTGGAGGGGACTAGTGCCTGTGTTCTGGTGGATGAGGCTGGATCTTGTCTTTCTGGTGGGCAGGTCCACGTCTGGTGGTGTGTTTTGGGGTGTCTGTGCACTTACTATGATTTACGTAGCCTCTCTGCTAATGGGTGGGGTTGTGTTCCTGTCTTGCCAGTTGTTTGGCATAGTGTGTCCAGCACTGTAGTTTGCTGGTCGTTGAGTGAATCTGGGTGTTGGTTGAGAGGGAGATCTCTGTGAGATTTTTGCCATTTGATATAATGTGGAGCTGGGGGGGTCTCTTGTGGACCAGTGTCCTGAAGTTGGCTCTCCCACCTCAGAGGCACAGCACTGACTCCTGGCTGGAGTACCAAGAGCCTTTCTTCCACATGGCTCAGAATAAAAGGGAGAAAGTGTAGAAAGAAAGAAAGAAAGAGAGAGAGAAAGAAAGGAGGGAGGGAGGGAGGGGGAGGAAGGAAGGAAGGAGGGAGGGAAGGAAGGAAAGAAAGAAAGAAGTTAAAATAAAATAAAGTAAGATAAAATGAAAAATAATTATTAAGAAAAAAAAAGTTCTTAAAGAAAAACAAAAACAAAAAATGGACGGATAGATCCCTAGGATAAATGGTGAAAGCAAAGCTATACATACAAAATCTCACGCAGAAGCATACACATACACACTCACAAAAAGAGGAAAATGGGGAAAAAATCATAAATCTTGCTTTCAAAGTCCACCTCCTCAATTTGGGATGATTCGTTGTCGATTCAGGTATTCCACAGATGCAGGGTACATCAAGTTGATTGTGGAGATTTCATCCGCTGCTCCTGAGGCTGCTGGGAGAAATTTCCCTTACTCTTCTTTGTTGTCACAGCTCCCGGGGCTCAGCTTTGGATTTGGCCCCGCCTCTCCGTGTAGGTCGCTGGAGGGCGTCTGTTCTTCGCTCAGACAGGACGGGGTTAAAGGAGCAGCTGCTTCGGGGACTTTGGCTCAGTCAGGCTGGGGGAAGGGTGGTGCACCGAGTGCAGGGCGAGCCTGCGGCGGCAGAGGCCGGCATGACGTTGCACCAGCCTAAGGCGTGCTGTGCGTTCCCCTGGGAAAGTTGTCCCTGGATCCCAGGACCCTGGCAGTGGCGGGCTGCACAGGCTCCCCAAAAGCACGGTGTGGATTGTGACCTGTGCTTGCACACAGCCTTCTTGGTGGTGGCAGCAGCAGCCTTAGTGTCTCATGCCCATCTCTGGGGTCCGCGCTTTTAGCCGTGGCTCACGCCCATCTCTGGAGCTCGTTTAAGCAGCGCTCTTAATCCCCTCTCCTCACGCACCAGGAAACAAAGAGGGAAGAAAAAGTCTCTTGCCTCTTTGGCAGGTCCAGACTTTTCCCCCGGACTCCCTCCCGGCTAGCTGTAATGCACTAAACCCCTGCAGGGTGTGTTCACGCCACCAACCCCAGTCCTCTCCCTGCACTCCAACAGAAGCCCGAGCCTCAGCTCCCAGCCCCGTCGGCCCCGGTGGGTGAGCAGGCAAGCCTCTCGGGCTGGTGAGTGCTGGTCGGCACCGATCCTCTGTGCCGGAATCTCTCCACTTTTCCTTCCGCCCCACTGTTGCTGTGCTCTTCTCCGCGGCTCCGAAGCTTTCCCCCTCCATCACCCGCAGTCTCCACCCGCGAAGGGGCTCCTAGTGTGTGGAATCCTTTCCTGCTTCACAGCTCCCTCCCACTGGTGCAGGTCCCGTCCCTATCCTTTTGTCTCTGTTTATTCTTTTTTCTTTTGCCCTACCCAGGTACGTGGGGACTTCCTTGCTTTTTGGGAGGTCTCAGGTCTTCTGCCAGCGTTCAGTAGGTGTTCTGTTGGAGTTTTTCCACGTGTAGATGTATTTCTGGTGTATCAGTGGGGAGGAAGGTGATCTCCACATCTTATTCTTCTGCCATCTTCCCCTATCTGTAATATTATCTTATTATTGTTTTAATTTTTGTAGGATATACAGTGATGACATTTTTATTCTTGACAATTGTTATTTGTGTTTCCTCTCTTTTTTTTTTTCTTGTTAATATTCCTTGGGGTTTGTAAACATTTTAGTTGTCTCTCCAAAACAACCAACTTTTGCCTTGTTGATCTCTTCTATAAATGTTTGTTTTCTATGACAATTTCTGCTCATAATTCTATTTTCCTCTTTTTACATTATTTGACTTAATTCACTGATCTTACATCTTGAAATGGGTGCTTAGACCATTGATTTTCAGTGTTTCTTCTTTCTAATGTATCTTTTTGATGTTATAGAGAGGTTAGATGATAATGATAAGGAAATATCCCAGGAAGTAAGGTAAAAACAGAGATGGAAAATTTAGAAAGAAAAGATAAAAGAATTAGGGGATAATTCAAGGAAGTCCAACAGCTAAATAATAAGGGGTCTAGAATGAGAAAAACAAGGAAATAAATAACAAATAAAGTAATTCAAGACACATTCCCAGACTTGAAAGACATTGATTTGTGAATTAAAAAGTCTGACCAAATTGTGAGCAAAATAGATGAAGATAAGTGAAAATTCAGACAACTGGAGATAGAAAGAAGATATGACAGAAGAAAGAAAGAAAGAAAGAAAGAAAGAAAGAAAGAAAGAAAGAAAGAAAGAAAGGAAGGAAGGAAGGAAGGAAGGAAGGAAGGGAGGAAGGGAGAGAGAAAGGAAAAAAGGAAGAATGGAGAAAGTCTATTATTAAAGAGTAAAGGGTAAAGAATTCCTTTGATGAACAACAAAGAGTATCTCTAAAACTACATTGGAAAATACAAGACAGTAGAACAATATCTTCAATATTCTGAAAAATATATACTTCTAAATATTTTAAGCCAAACTATTAATTATGTGTGAATGTTAAGATATTCCCAGATATGCAGTATGTCAATAATTTACATTCTATATACCACTTATAAGGAATCTACTAGAAGATGTATTTCATCAAAAAAAGAAATGAACCCAAGACAAGGTAGACATGGAATTCAGGAATCAAGGGATCTAACATAAGACAGGCAAAGGGAATTTCCAGGATTATAGTGAAGGGAGATTCCAAAATGATAGCTGTCGGTGATCCCACACAACTCCATTCCAAACTGAAGCAGGTCAGAAGGCTGTAGCAGAGTCTTCTGTTTGAAATACTCAAATGTTTGATGATATTCAGTGCTTGGGAACAGGGCAAGTGTTGTGGAAAGGAGTGTGGAGGGAATAAACAAGAGCCAATCCTTATATTTCATAGGGGAGAGTCCATAATAATGAACCAATATGAAAAATTAAGAAGAAAGCTTGTCAGCATTTATTAAGAGAAGTGGTGGTAAATCTCCAAATAATTAACTTAAAAAGTTGAAAATGGTTGCTTTTGGATAGCAAAAGAAATTGCAGTGAAGTTGATTACCTTCAAGAAAGTGCTCCATTTTTTCACAGCTTGTGGGAAAAAAAATGCAGGTTAAAAAATTGACTCTGTGTGTGTTTGTGTGTGTGTATGTAAAAATTTAATAGAAATAAAAACTAAATTAAAAAAACCCATAAAAATGTAAAATGTTTTCCAAAGTGTTATATTCTTTATGTAATAGGAAATCAATTCTGGCTATATTGGGTAGGGCACTCACTGCTTAACTGACTTCAAATTTTATTTCTTTGAATGTTCAGGGGAAGGGGAGATTTAAGAGAAATTGTGATATAAATTATAATACTTGAAGCACTGAAAGTAAATCATGTTGTTAAACATAAGGATAAAACAGTTATTAGGTAAGTTTTCTAACTGGAGTTACAGTTCCTTTTCCTAGCTCTCCTCTATTCTGTCCAGGGATCAACTTACAAAAGGGAATTTTCTGCCTGTCCCCTTTCTGTCTGTCTGTACCCTAAATGCACTGCTCATTCCCATTCATTCATTTAATAAATATTTATTAAATACCTGCTGTGCTTATCACCATGATACTTATCACCAAATATGTCATGTTTAGCAAGATGGGAGTGGTCTCTGTTCTCATGAAGTCTGATGAAGACACACATTAAACTAACAATATAGTAATATGACCCCCTCACCTTGCCTTATGAGCGCTATTTCTCTGCCTGTAGAGACTTTCCATTTCTTCCAAAATCCAAGTCCTACACTTCACAAAATGCTTATCTCAAGCTTTATCTGACTTGTCCAAGCTCAGTCTTTCCAAAGGATTTGAGAATTCTCTTCAATGTTTGTGTGTGTTTGTGTCTGTAAGATGTTATTTCTTCAGTGTTTTCATAGTGGTAAAGACATACTGAAGGAAGTACGTGTAGATGAATGACTGAATGCGATAATTACTGGTTGACTGTTTAGGGAATATGGTAGATGGCCATACCATAACCTAAGTCACAACCTTCCTTATTATTTCATACTACAGCCAGTCAACCTTCATAGAGTATGAGTAATCTTCATGTACAAAATTGGAGCTAATATCTATCTTACAGCTTCATTATAGTAACCAGTGTTGGAGAAGAAGAAAACTTTCCTCTACTTGTTTTTTCTGGCTGGTCTAAGAATTAAATTGACATGAGACAGATTAATAGGAGAAAATCAGATTTAGTTTTTGCACATACAGGAATCCCACGTGTATGAGAGGTTCAGAAACAGAAGGGTAAAATGAGGTGTATATGCCATCCTGAGCTAAGGAATGGGATATGGGCCTGGGGCATCCAAGGACAGGAGAGTCATTCACAGGATGACGAGAAGAGTAGATGTTTGGTAATTAGATGTGTGCCCTGCCTTATAGATTCAGCCACTTAGGTAAAATTTACCTCCAGTGATAACTCTTTTTCTGGGAAAAATACTCAATTTAAATTTCTCTAGGTAGGTAAAGGAGGAGTGGTAGTTTCTCTTGAAACTACAGGGTCTCAATTGCCCTTATCTCAAAATAATCCTCATGCAAAAGTGACAAAATTCCTTTCTTGGGGGTCTCATTCTGAATCACTACACCATAAGGCATTGTATTCAGTTCTGACCATCATAATAATAGCTAACATTTACAGAGTATTTACTATGTGCCAGGCATTGTTCTATGTTCTTTAATAAGTTAACTACCTTAATCCTCAAAGAGATCCTATGAGATATATATTATTATTTGTCCCATTTTATGAAGGACAAAGTTAAGGCTTAGCAAGATTAAAGAATTTGCCTGCTGTCACAGAGCTTACCCTATGGAAAGCCAAGCAAACTGGCTCCATTGTCCACTCTGTTATCCACCAGGTGATACTTCTGATTAAAGAAATGCTCAATAATGAATATTAAATTATGAAAACTAGTCAATTTAATGAACTTATCCTATACCAAGTGTTCATTGACTTTTCCATGGTTGTTAATTATAATTCCTCCCTATTTTATGATCTTGGTGTTTTGACTTCAAAGTGAGAAACACCAATAAAAAATAATGAAAGAAAAAAGATCAGAATTTAAAATACTTGAGTGGTAGGGATTATCTCATAGTATTAGAATAATAAAAAAGAGAGAATCCATAGATGAAAGCTTAAGAAAAAAACACTTTTCTCCATGATTATTTTATTGATGCTATACATTGTATCTTTGATGTTTCCATTTTTCTTGTAGAAGGGCACAAAAACTGCCCTTTCCCTATAAGAGCAAAGTATGAACAGCTGATTTCAGAAGTCATGAGACTAGGTGTTGTTTCTGAAAAATTAAGGGCATTACCTTCTGTACTGTGATTAATTGCCTTCCATATTTAGGGACCTATAATCAAAATCTGAAATGAGAAAGGACAAGATCAGATTAATCATAAAGCCCAGGCTGAAAATAAACTCCTTAAAATTAAATTATTTGAGGAAATAAAATTACAACAATCATTTCCCCAAGTTTTCTAGGCATATCAATAAAGGGTAACAGGGTTTAAAGACACTCAGACTAAAGACTCAAACAGTTTTTGTTTTTAACCATTTCCCAAATGAAGTTACAAAACTAATGCAGTTTCTGACAGAGAACTTTGAAAATGTAAAAGCAACAAAGAAGAAAAAAAAATTTAATTCTTTATTTCATTGCTAAGTACAACCATCTCCTCCACTGGTGCTCATCCTAGCCTGGCCCCCACAAGAGCAGCGGTTATGGCTCCTTTAGGGAGTAAAGAAAGGATTTGTGAGATTCAGTAATTTGTAGCACTTCCCCCATCCATTCTATCCCCTTCATCACTTTTTCTGCAGAAGAACAGAAAGTGGAATGGGCAGAAGTTGTGTTAAACTGACATTGTATAGATTTTGAGGCAGGAAAGTGTCTGGCTCCTGCAGTTACTAAGAGTTTCCCTTAAATGGGTGCAAAAGGCAATGTAAAGCTTTTCATGATTTGTTAGCTGCGTCCTTTGAACAAACCACTTAATCCCACTGAGTCCTTGTTTTCTTGTATATTAAAAAGAAGGTAAAATTACTTTCCTTATCTACCTAATCTTATAAAGCACAAACCATATACACATTTATATACATACAAATATATTATATATTTACATATATTATATATTTACTTATATACTACATATTTAATATATTATACATTGAAGTGTTTTGTAAAAGGAGAAAGCATTATACAAATTTTGATAACTGTAGTGATAAAAGCAGACTTTTTAAGTTATATACTATTATGTGAAGAGAGGTAAGACCTCTAAATTCTTCTTCATTATGTGCCATTATATGCTTATTTATAAATTACTTAGATCATCTTTTTTCCTTATTTACATGAAAGAACAATAATAATGACAGCTACCACTTAACAAGCTACTGGCAAAGCAAAATATTTTACATGCATTATCTAAAGCCTACAAAGACTCAGAGATATATAATTCAAGACCATGGACCAGGGTAAGGCAAGAAGGCACTCACTTCAGGTACAAAATTAAGGGGACAACAAAAAGTTCAATTATCAAGATAAATAATATCTTAATGCAATATTTTAAAAAATCAGAAGTAACACAAATAAATCCATGGTGAAGAAAATATCAATATTTGAAATAAAGATGAGACAGTTATCTGGTGTAACCCTGAGTAAATCTTTGTGCCTCCATTTCTTTATCTAAAATGGGGGAAATAATAATAATAATTCCTATTTCCTAGGGCTGTGGTGAGGATTAAGTGAGTTAACGTATGTAAAGTGATTAAAACAGTGCCTGGCACATTTGAACTGCTTAGAACATATTAGTGAAAATCATCATAGTTACTGGTTTTTCAGTTTTAAATATGAGAAAACTGAGACTCAAAGAATTTAAATGGCTTGCCCAAGTTTACAAAGGCGGTCACAGGATTCACATTCAGGAAGTGGTACTTCAGACTATATGTTTCTCGCAAGGATGCTATGAAAACCACATGCTCTTAAAGTACAGTGAGTGCATGTCTGTGTACACTTCACTGGTAGGTGAGTGAGCTGTACAGTGAGACGTTTTAAAATCTCTCAAAATTCTACATAAAGTTAATGTATTAACTGAGAGGAATTTAATTAGATAGGCATTGTTTAGCAAAGGAGCACAAAAGGAAACAAGAAATACTCTACATTCTGACGGTGGGATTGTGACAACAGGGTCTGTCTACACTTCACTAAAGAGGATAAAACAAATCACATAACCAGTCCTTTTCAGATTAGAGAGCAATCTCTCTTCATGAGGAGATATATCAAGAGTTAGGATTCAGTATGTGGCTTTACCTTGCTTAATTTGTTCGTTTGAATTTAGCTATAGACAGATTTTTTAAAAACGAAAATATTTGGAGCTATTTGTTAACAGGATGGGTGGGAAATAAGACACACATGCGGATACAACTGTATCCACAACATACAGTTCATGTTGTGAGTTCATGGCACAGAAAAATAGCACTCCATTATTTAAAGAGCTTATGGCTTTAATTATATTTCTTAGTAAAGAGAGCCAGGGATTATTAGTACAGATTTTGAGCTGCTTACAGTCATGCTTTCTAAGAATAAAGCTTAGTTGTTTAAACCTGTGACTCAGTGCTATCTATCCTGACCAAATCTGTGTTACTGCTATTATATGTTATCCTTCATACAGATTTTGGAAGACAACTTAATTTTCCTTGAGAAAGAACAGGGGCAAATTAGAGGGTTAATCTGTATACTGTTTCTTTTGAATATGTCTTCACTGAATTCTAGAATAATTTGAAATATAAAGCCCTGACTTCTAGTCTTCAGTATAATCCTATTTAGCAAAACGTGATACACACACTCATGCATAAATATGACAAAGCAGGCAGGAATAGATTTATATGATATTTGAGAAGAGAACCTCTTGTTTACAAAACAGTGAAGTTTGCATGATACCTTTTTCACAACCTGCATATATTTCACAACTTCACAACATATTTATAAGCAGCTGGTTCAACAAATTGAGAACATGTATTTACCACCCTTTTATCTGGGCTCTGACAATAACTTACCCTGTAACTCCCTGTTTACTACGTACCTCGATTCTTTACCTGCAAATAAAGCTAATAATGGCATCCTTCTAACAAACTTGTGAGGATGAAATAAAACATACAAAGTGCTTATAAGAGGGCATGACACTAAGTAATCAAAATGTTACTTCTTCCAATATCAGACTTAACAGGAAAATTCTTGTAACAGATGAAAATACTTACAAAACATTTAATAGTAAATGTGGCTATTTAACTCCTGGAACCTCATTCCACTTGGCTTTTTAAAACACGATTACATCACTGTAAAATAGCGAACATTCCTCCTTCCTTTCTCTTTTTCCAACAGCTGCCATATCCTTGATTATCTGTAAAAGGGCATCAGGATGGGAAATGCAATAAAATTTTTGACAATATGCATTACAAATAAAATTATTCTGCGATTTTTTTCTGATACAGTGTTTTTTGTTTTTTAAATTTTGTTTGTTTGTTTTGTTTGGCCACACTGCACAGCTGGCGGGATCGTAGTTCCCGGGACAGGGATCAAACCCGTACCCCCTGCAGTCGAAACAGTGGAGTCTTCACCACTGGACTGCCAGGGAAGTCCCTCTGAAACAGTGTTTATTGACCATTTCCTTTCTCATCTCATTGTAAAAAGTGGGATAAAATCGGGAGTATCATTCTCTGTTTTCACTGAGATAGCTAAAGCTCTATTTCCTGTTTTTTGTTCCATTAGTTACCAAATGAAGTCTTCCTTAGAACTGGTCTGTGAGCTTGGTGACCCAGCTACAGCATGGCTGTGTCTTACCCTCCTATACAGTAGAGTATAACATTAAACTGAGCACTATGTATAGAGGATGTAAGGTATATGTTGAATCTGAAAAGCAAACATATCTAGTGTACATTCATGCTTACAGCCATAGTAGTTTTTACCCCTTAAAAAAATAAATTTCAGCCCAAGGATTTCCCTAACCAAGTAGAGAAACCCTTATATCAATAATAGGACACAAGGACACAATGATTTTGATTAACAATTACCTAATGAAAGGTAAACACACAGCTTTAAGAATCTGATGGTGGTTTTCAAAAGCAATAAGCTTTATTCAACAGCCACTGGAGTATATTATTTCACAAAATCAATGTCATAGCTTGTCTGAACCTGCTCAATAGCGTACACGTTCCCACCATGTTCTAACTGACAAAAATAAAAAAGCAAAGAGGATGACTTCCTTTGTGGGGAAAAAGCAGAAACTTAAGTGAACCTTTAAAAAATACCATCAGGGTTTCCCTGGTGGTGCGGTGGTTGAGAGTCCGCCTGCCGATGCAGGGAACACGGGTTCGTGCCCCGGTCCGGGAAGATCTCACATGCCGTGGAGCGGCTGGTCCCATGAGCCATGGCCGCTGAGCCTGCACGTCCGGAGCTTGTGGTCTGCAACGGGAGAGGCCACAACAGTGAGGGCCCGCGTACCGCAAACAAACAAACAAACAAACAAACAAAACCCATCAATATTTCTTTTTCTTGTAGAATTATATGTCATTTAAGTGGATACTTAAAGAGTTCTTTTGCACAATTGATTTTTGAAAGCTTTGAAATTGAGTAATTTGCCATTTCTTAGTGCTCTCTGAGTAAATACATGTATATTTTTTTCTGAGTTTTCACAGCTGCTAGAAACACCAGAAAGTTTATTTCTAACCAGACGAGAGAGAGAGAGAGGGAGAGAGAGAGAGAGAGAGAGAGAGAGAGAGAGAGAGAGGGAGAGAGGTGT
>NW_006788722.1:1938726-1986373 GCF_000442215.2 Lipotes vexillifer
TAGGGAAATGGATGTGGAAAGTGGGTGATGTTAATTTTAATTAGTTGCAAATATTCCCCAATATAAAAATATTTTAAAAATAAAGTAAAAAAGTGTCTGCCTTAAAATTATTTAAGATAGCTAAGTCACAATATATAGGACTTAGAAATTATACTGGCAATAAATTTAATGCTCTCAACATTTTATTTTTTAATTTCTGTACGCTAAGTTTGTTTTAAAGTACCAATATATTTCGACGTTACTTGATCCAAATAACATTAAACTGATCTAAATATATGAAAGGTGAAAGCCTTAACCAGCCACCTTCCCTTAGGAGAAGACTTGAGAGCTCAGAGACAAGGAGGTATAAAGCACGGCATTTGGCACAGTGGTTATTCCCCATGGGAGCCTGAAAGGCAAACTCGGTGCCTGATGTCTTCATGTCTGAGCCAATGTGCTTTGCTCTGTTTCTTGGACACAGATGATACATGTAAGCCTGTGTTTCTTAATCCACATGAGAACATGGCAAACGAGTGTCTGATCAGCACAAATGCCCTCCAACTGCTAGAAAAAGTGTCCACTGCACACACCCTAGTGGGGCCTCCCAATGGCCTTTTTATTCTTCTGTGAGAAACACTAATGTTTGTGCTTCAGTAGAGATTACATAAAATCCTGGCGATGTGCCTCCTGAATGTTCCCATCCACTTTATTCCTTCTCCACCACTACTTCTCTATTCTAAAGTATTCTGTTCTCTCACCTACCTGGGAACAGCTTCCTAACTGATCCACCTGCCTCAACGCTGCATCCTCTCCCATTGTTTCTTTACCCTGTAGCTAGCTTTGATCTTTTAGAATGCACACCTTACCTTATTCAGGTCAGTATGCATTGCTCCCCTCCCACCCTTACTGCCACGCCCAACCTAAGGTTTCCCACTGCTTTTAGGGTAAAATACAATAATCAGCAACATGGCTTACATGTAGATCTGGGTCATCCTTACCTCTCTGGCCTCATCTGGAAGCCACTTTCTTCTTGCTTTCTTTGTTCCATCCTCAAAAGCCTCTTCCCCTTGTACTTGACATGCTCCCTTCCACCACAGGGCCTTTTCACATGCCACTCTCTTTACCCAGAAGGTAGCTCACCCTCCCCCCTCCTCCCTCCTAATTCTTCACACCTCACAGTACCACTTCCTTAGAGAAGCCTTCCTTGACCTCTATGAGTCCAGCCACTCAGCATAGCACTTGTAAGAGTGGCAATTTTACACTTTTTCTGTGATAATTTGATTAAGAAAGCACTTTGAGAGCAAGTGCCACCTCTCACAGCTGGGATATCTCAAATTTAATAAAGAAAGACTTGGTTGTGAGCTGAAAATAAACAATCATCAAAGCACTTGTGTCAGAAAACAGCAAGTACCAAATATCATCTAAATGAATTTAAGATTTTAAATCCTTTTTTTAAATAAATTTATTTATTTATTTTTTGGCTGCGTTGGGTCTTCGTTGCTGTGCGCAGGCCTTCTCTAGCTTCGGTGAGCAGGGGCTACTCTTCGTTGCAGTGCACGAGCTTCTCACTGTGGTGGCTTCTCTTGCTGTGCAGCACAGGCTCTAGGCATGTGGGCCTCAGTAGTTGTGGTGCTCGGGCTTCGTTGCTCCACTGCATGTGGGATCCTCCTGGACCAGGGCTCGAACCCATGTTCCCTGCATTGGTAAGCAGATTCTTAACCACTGTGCCACCAGGGAAGCCCTAAATCCTTTTAAATTCAATTTTTAGAAAGACTTTTATTGAATTTTAAAGTCAGAGAAGTATCAACATTGATTTCTTAGTCTCCTGCATTTGAACACAGTTGACTAGAGTTAGCCCTACAACACCAGGACCGTATTCTTTGCAGTATCTCTGGTGATAGTTCTATTCCAGAACAAACCCTTTCTCTAAACTCTTTTTGTTTTGTTCTGTTTTTTAATTATTTTTTATTTTTATTTTTTATTGAGATATAGTTGGTTTATAACATTGTGTTAGTTTCGGGTCTACTAGGCAGCTAAAGGAGAGGTAAAAAGAAAGACTTACTGAGTCTTCTGTTTCTTAATTGTTTTCAGCTCAAAATCACATACAAAAGAGATATTTTGGGTGGCTAATTTTGCTCCCCTACAATCTCAAGCGCATAGATAATAGTGAAATGTTGTAAAATAATTAAGAATTGATGAGTTGGGAACATTTAATGCCTTTGTTTTCAATATAACATTTAATTACAGGTTTATGTAATTTAATTTTGAATAATGGCTGTTTAACTCAGAAAATTTCTGGAAATTTAATAATTGACTCTCAGAAGCCAGTATAGGACTGCTTCAGAGCCTCACTAAACTGAGTCACCAAAAGGGATGTGTCACAAAAGTGCTATGAAGCAAAACACCTGGCTAAGGAGCTTACAGAGCATTGCAAATCTTATCTCCCTTCAAATCCAGGTGGTACATTTGAATTCGATCAATTTGTGGGGATTGGGAGAGCTAGATGTCAGAAAATATTTGTTTTAAAATAAGTTTTTTTAAAACACTAGCAATGTTAAAGTAGTAATAACAGAGTGATTAAGAGCATGGGCCTTGGTATCTGACAGCCTTATATCTGATGTCCAACCCTGTTATTTCATGACTTGTTCAACTGATCAAGAATTCCAATCATTCTGAAATTAACTATATATCTATAAACTAAGATAATAATGTCTAACTTCCCAGTTTTCTATAAAAAAGAATTGACACAATATTGCCTTTTGCAAGGAGTGTACCACAAGACACTGGTTTTGTGAGATGTTGATAGGTACTAATTTGAGAAAATTCTGGTTTAAAAAATTAGGAAATATAAAATGTGGAATCTAAAAAATGATATAAATGAATTTATTTATGAAACAGAAACAGATTTACAGACATAGAAAACAAACTTATGGTTACCAAGGGGGATGGGGTGGAGGAGGATAAATTAGGAGTTTGGGATTAACATATACACGCTACTATATATAAAATAGATAAACAACAAGGACCTACTGTATAGCACAATGAACCATATTAAATATCTTGTAATAACTGATAATAGAAAATAATCTGAAAAAGAATGTATATATCTACCTATCTATCTGAATTACTTTGCTGCACAGCTGAAACTAACACAACATTGTAAATTAACTATACTTCAATTTTTAAAAAATGGTTTAAAAAAACTACAAAAAAATTTCAGAGTGTTTAAGTAGTTAAGCAAGGTATATAATAAGGAACATTTTTGAAATGTATTTGCCTAATCATCTCTATTTGTACAGAGTGTTTTGAGGATCTATTTACTGTATTCTGAGGAACACACTGATAAGTATTTACGAAGTGCTCATCACAGGTCTCGTAAATGACTATATACCTGATAAAGGAAACAACAATAGTATTATTACCACAATTTTTTTTTTTAGATGTTGGGGGTAGGAGTTTATTTATTTATTTATTTATTTATTTATTTATTTATGCTGTGTTGTGTCTTCGTTTCTGTGCGAGGGCTTTCTCTAGTTGTAGCAAGCAGGGGCCACTCTTCATTGTGGTGCACGGACCTCTCACTATCGCGGCCTCTCTAGTTGCAGAGCACAGGTTCCAGACATGCAGGCTCAGTAGTTGTGGCTCATGGGCCTAGTTGCTCCGTGGCATGTGGTATCCTCCCAGACCAGGGCTCGAACCCGTGTCCCCTGCATTAGCAGGCAGATTCTCAACCACTACGCCACCAGGGAAGGCCCCACAATTATTAAAAATAATATTCTGATACATGATGAAATATCTAGCAAAGATATGGTAGTTAGTCCAATGGGGAAACAAATCTTCCTGCACAGCCAGGGCCAAAGACATTAAAGACAGCAACTTCCTGAACCCTTAGTGGGTTTTTGTAGATTCAGATAGAATAAAAACCAAAGTGAATTAAAAGAGAATTGAAAGGCTAGGACTATTAGTCAGCCAGAAAGAAACTGTATGATGATCAATCTGGTTTCTTAAGAAACACTAAAAAAACAAACAGAGCTTCCCTGGTGGTGCAGTGGTTGAGAGTCTGCCTGCCGATGCAGGGGACACAGGTTCATGCCCCAGTCCGGGAAGATCCTACATGCCGTGGAATGGCTGGGCCCGTGAGCCATGGCTGCTAAGCCTGCGCGTCTGGAGCCTGTGCTCCGCAACAGGAGAGGCCACAACAGTGAGAGGCCTGCGTACCGCAAAAAAAAAAAAAAGAAAAAAAAAAGAAAAAACAAACAAAAACAACAAAGTAGTGCCTTTTGGGAAGAAGGTATAACAATTAATTAGCAATTCTGTGTAATGATTATGAGAACCCAAGAATCAAGGTTAATCCCTCTTATCCTTCTAAGATACTCCTTTGATCTACAGTTCAGGTTTTGTTTCTGACCCTATCACTAAATTGTACTGTAAGACATTGTGATGATAGATAATCTCTCCAAATAAAGATCTAGTGAGCACTGACCTTTACGGAGTGTGAAGCATCAGCACTGCAATGCCCAGACTAAAATGTGTTGAAAGAAAAGCAAGGTGGCTGGTTGTGCTTATTTCACTTGATCAAGGGCATTTGTGGGATCTCCTCAATTTGAAGTCTTTTGATATTTAAGAGTTCACAACACAGTCCCTTCAAAAGTAAAAATTACTCTATTATATACTCTCTGAGTTTTTAGGTGCAGCTTTTAAAATACATCCCTACTACACTGTCTTGTTTCTGCCAAGGAGGCCATCTTGCCCCTGGCATTCAGCACTGACCCAGTCTGACAGATGCAGGGCAGGCTAAAAATAGAAGCAACAAAGCCAGCCAGGGCTCCCCTGATGCTCTGAGGATGCTTTTCATTTTTTCTTTCTTTCTTTCCTTCCTTCCTTCCTTCCATACTTCCTCCCTTCCTCCATCCCTCCCTCTTTTCTTTCTTTCTCTCTCTCTCTTTTTTCTTTCTTTCTATGAGGCAATGAAGCTTTACTGGAAGTCTAAAAAATGAACTTTTGATAGGGAATACACATCTAAGAAGTATGCTACATATGTCATAGTACTGCTCACCCTGCTCTGCTCCCCTTGGCTTAAAAATGTACACACACAAATCACACACAAATATATATGATTAATCATAAGCAATAAAAGTGCATTTTCTAGTTCCATATCTTGAACTCTCAGCAGGTATTCTACACTCAGATTGGGTATAAGTAGTTGCCCTTTTACTCTACCGCATTTGCTTTCCTCTGACAACATCTTGGCACCTCAGGTGCCTGGCATATGGTAATTATTTAATAAGTGTTACATCAACTAGTTAATGAATATATATTGTATCAGTCAGCATAGCCTGTTATGTTATAGTAACAAATGACTCCATATGTTTATTTCTTGCTCATGCTTTATGTTTATTAAGCTCAGCTGTTGCTCTATTCATTTCACTTCTTTCATTGGCCAAGGAAAGTCACATGTATAACCCTGACATCGGTGGGTTGGGATAGTGTAACCTGATTCTAGGGAGGGACATTAAATATCACAAGTATTAACTTTTCTCAACTGCCACATACAGACCACACTTACCCACTCTCCATAGGAGATGATAATCCTGCTAGTCATGGCATCAAGCTCAAAATGCAGGGGCTCACGATGGTTTTTACATTGGTCTGGAGGCCTATTAATAAATTCTCAACCCCATAGACATCCAATATACAGTGGCTGATCAGGATCAGAATAATTGCAATAAGTATTCTGAATCAGAGGAGGGAAGAATGGGAGCTACAGCAGTGAATGGTCTATGAAAGTCTGAAGTCACCTAAAGGTGGAAATGTTCCTTGATAATTCTCTGATTCCACCCCTGGGAATAGCTCTGAAGTTCATTATTTTCCACAGGCTCTAACTGCCCTCTGAGAGATCTTCCTTTCTATTATTTTCTTTGGTTACACCTGAAAGAAATATTGGAGATCATGCTCATTGGGGGCTGAGATGCATTCTCAGTCTGCTTTCTACCCATGGAAATTTAGTGGCCCAAGTTTCAAGAAATCACAGTCTCTTTTAGTCCATGGGGTAGTTTTTGATAGTACCACTCACTCAGAAACATAGCTGGCCTCTTGCCTATTTGATTCCAACAACTTTTGTTTGCCAGTCGACATGGCCCTCTACCTGCACTTAATTTAGGTATCTTGAGCCTATCATGCCTCCTTAGCAGTGCCACACTATTAGTCTCTTTTCTCTGAGCCCTTTGTTCAATGCAAGATGTACTGTGTGTCACATTGATCAATTCAAGGGTTTTAACAAAGGATGTGATAGCCATATGTTTGATTGTTCTTGGCTGAATCTTAATTGGCTCCCCTCTTCATACAAAAGCTGTCTCAGTTTTAGCATTCATGGGTTATAGTTGAGAACAGGTAGCATCTTTCAACCCAAAGTTGAAACCCAAATTTCCCTTTGGGAACTTTGCAAGTTCCCAAAACTCTTGACTTTCTCGATTTCCTTCATTCCGTCTTGCAAACTGGCCAATGTTTTTCTAGCTCTTCTCTATCAAGTGTACCTTATCAAATGCAGTCAGCAGCAACCAAGACACACAACACTGTTTCCCAACTTTTTGGCCTACAGCAACAAGCTCATTAGGAGCATTATTGCTCTTTAAGTTGTTAGAGGCCACAGTTTTATGAACTATTTCACCATTTCACAACATGAATTACCATTTGACCAACCTCAAGTAACTGTTCCTTTCTACTCACAACCTGGCTTTATTTATGTGGGCACCAATTTCTGTAAGTGTCAGTGTAGGCTAGTTAAATTATACTACATTAATAACAACTCCACAGCTCCAAAATTTCAGTGACTTACAACAGCAAAGGTGTATTTATTATAGTTCCTGCTGCATGTGCATTATGTGTTGGCCATGGCTGTGCTCCCTATTTTCATGTTCACTTCAGGACCTGGTCTGATGGAACAGTTCCTCTCTGGGCCATGGCTACTCCTGTGGCCAAGGAGAAAGAGAGTATGGCAAACCAGGTGCTGGCTCTTAAAGCTGCTGCTGGGAAATAGAACATTTCATTGACCAAAAAAAAAAAATCACAGGGCCAAACCTGATATCAATGATGCCAGGAAGTAAAATCTTTCCCCTGGGAAGGGCAGTGACTATTTAGGAACAATAATACCATCTACTGTAATTATACAGGAGTTTTTTTCATAATATTTTTCTATAATATTAAACATAGTATGAAAAACAAAGGGAAAATTAGTGTGAGCTCTGGAGTCAAATTACTTTCATATCCTTGCCCTGATACATACCACAAGCAAATTAATGTTTTATGCTCAGTTTCCTCTCTATAAAATTAAGATAAAAATATACCTTCACCTCCTGTAGAGGTGAAGTAAGATGATTAACGTAATATTTTACATACATCACAGTGAAAGCTTATTAATATGACACCATTATTATTTGGCATAGTATTACTATTCCTATTAGTATTATTAAAATATTGCTTTATCCACACAATCAGTCATTAAATTAATAATGCTTGTTCTCTCATTTTATCTACAGCTTGGATCACTTTTGTAATTGTTAAGTAAAAGTAGTGAGAAGGAGCTTCCCTGGTGGCACAGTGGTTGAGAGTCTGCCTGCCGATGCAGGGGACACGGGTTCGTGCCCCGGTCCGGAAAGATCCCACATGCCGTGGAGCAGCTGGGCTCGTGAGCCATGGCCGCTGAGCCTGTGCGTCCGGAGCCTGTGCTCCGCAACTGCAGAGGCCACAACAGTGAGAGGCCTGCGAACCAAAAAAAAAAAAAAAAAAAGTAGTGAGAAGAAAATCCTAAAGTTAATGGAGCTCCCAACAAAATCTGCAATATGGGAGAGGTAGGTTCCATAATATCCCTAAGATACAATCTCATTTTCACCATCTATTTCTGTGTGGAAAATTTGAATTTTAATTAAAGTCATTTTAAATCTCATCATTGAATTCTATATTCACAGACACATGTACACAGAACACACACAAAAATGATTCAAGAAACCAATTATACATATAATTCTATGTGGTGAGACTGTTTCAGATGGTGTTATATGCAGTGCTAAAATAGACAAAAAAACAGTTAATTGTATATCCAAAAACTATGTAATCCAACATTTTACCTTTTTAAATCAGGTTGCCACATTTGTAGAAAGATCTGTAACTTTTAGAAAGATAAAGATAATGTTTCTCATTTCATTCATAAAATACCCAACTATAGTTAACACAAACTTAAATGATTTATTAAGATATAATAACATATAATATTTAACCTGAAAATCTTTTCAGAGCCTAGTCTAGGCTGATATGGCATCCTAGCATTGGGTATTAGTTGGTCCTTTGTTTTGAAGTGTGCCTTACCTTTCTCTGCGCAAGTTTTTAATGGCCAAGCAAAAATAGCACAATTACCATGCTCTACCTAGATAACAATGGCATCTTTTAAATATGCACCACTTTTCCAAAATGGAGTGAATTATGTAGACATTAGCCCACTAATCCTCACAACCAAAGTATAAATTAGGACATGTTTGACTAATATCCCCACTTAACAAACCCAGAGTATACAATATACTGCAAAGTCCTTGGTTCAGTATGTATAGCCAGAACCTGAATTTAAAGGCCATTATTAGTAGACCATTAGAATTAGAACTGAAAGCTGATAATATCTATAAGATAATCCACAGTGTTTATTCAAAACATCAGTTTTCTTGTCCTTGTGATTAGCCAATACTTTAATGTATTTATTTGATTTCTAATTAGGTGCTTGTACAATCACATTGAATCTAAGAAATTGATAAATGAATATATGTGAATATGAGGTGGTATATGAATATATATAGGCTATAGAGTTTATAAAGAGATCTTATGGCTTTTGACCACAACAATTATAATGAAGGCAATATATAGGCAAAATGTATTCAAAAAAAGAACAGATACCTCTCACTTTACTTTCAATTTCATCCTTTCAGTGGTCAGAAGCAACTGCGATCAAATGGGAGGTGGCTGCTTTACCTAAGTTGACACACTGGAAATAAAAACACACAATGTAACCCAACAATTGTGGTTATTCTTATGTACAACATTTCAAAATTCTTACATTTCTTTTACTTTCAGAATTTTACTTATGAATGACTACATAATATCTGAAGTACAGGAAGTGCATTTAATAAATGACCACTTAAATTTAGAGTGTTTGCATTTTTCACAAAATGTTTTCTTTCCTCAAGAAGGTACAAATCTGAACCCTGACTTTTACATATTAATCTTTCTCCGTTTATGTTGTTATTCTGTTTTATTTACTGATTTGAATTTTTTAATTATAACTCATTCAGTCATCAAAATTTATGGGACACATATTATGTACAAGTCTCAAGTAGGTATTCAGTAAATATTTTTAAACATGAGGAAGTAATTCCTAAATAAAGATTACCCCCCAAAGTTTTCTTTTACAAGAGTAAAGACCTAATTTTTAAGAATAAAATTAGTCATTCATTTAATCAGGGAAAATTTTGACAACTTTAATTTGGCTAATATTAAACTGAAGATATAATTTATAATTCTAACTTTAGGTTAGGTAGACTTGAAATCTTGTTAGATGGAAGAGGCATTTTGTAATGTGTTTTCCTCTAAGCTATTACAAATGTCTCAAAAATGTCAAATGCTGCAAAAATTGTAATTCAGGGGATTGCTCTCTTCATGTTTATTATAATCAAATCTGTTTATGTAATTGTATTATCACTGACATGATTCTTGCCTGCCTGCATTTATTACTGATTCCTCCAAAAACCACTCAGCATTTTTTATGCTTGGCTTTCTAAAGCAATGCCTTCTTTTCTCACATTTGATTCAAAATATTGGAAACATTTTATTTTTACAAAACTAAGATATTGATTAATTATAAGTCTTCTTTTTCTTTCCCCTGGACGAAAGAACAGATGCATTTTAGGTAAGCTTAGCTTTCTATATTTATTTTCACAGATAATAATTCTACATTTCCCCTATCATCTGTCCCAGTAGATATTTTTATCATGACCTAGTCCTACTGGTTCTATTTCTTAATCTGCTTCAAAAGGGCCTAAGTACAGTCCCATGCCCCACAGTTCAAGTTCAAGTTCAGTGGGGACAAACCACAATGAACTGGAGCCAATTGAAGATTCATCTTCTTGAGCAGCTGTGATTTCCTATATTGTTTTTGATGTGCTCCTTCTCCTTTCCTTTTATTTTACCCACTAGATTTAAGCCCATGTTTTAGATTTCAATGTGTTCTAAACCATGGCAACACTTCAGTACTACTTGGTTTCCCTATGAAATTATTAGAAATTCATTGGGTCTCTTGCCTGATCAGTAATTCATTACATAATTTTGATTTTGATTGATCACTGATTATACAACTGAATTCCAGCTACTGACAATACATAGTTCTGTCTCATGTCCAAGACTCTCATTTGCAAAATTTATTTGCCAAGATAATAAAAATCATCTCTGAAAATTGCTACATTTTGGGCACATGTTGTTTATTGTTATTTAATATTTCCCAAATAATGTTTTATATTGTCAAGTACTACATTTGTTGTCTCATATTTTAGTAGAAAAATCTAAAAATAATTGTCATCAATAATTTTTTAGGATCTGAAAAGCAGGAAATTATTTCAGGATTTAAAATAAACACATCTATTAAATATGCTGCTCTACTTGCTACTCTTAATTGTTAAAGCACTTGCTTTTAAGGTGTTATAGGAAAGGGATTTGTGTTGTTTTGCTTCTAAAATTGTACCTTGAATATGAAACAAAATATTTTACAGAAAAGGAAGGATATAAGACCATTGATACAACAATTCACCTCATTTGAGAGGATATTTTCAAACTCTATTCAGTTCCATCAGAATTCATTGAATGCCTTCTTTGTGCAAAAATCCTTCCCTAGGCTATGAGGAAAGAAACCAAGATGACAAAGCCATGCTTCCTGGTTTTAGATTTACAAAGTTCTTCAAAGTAAATATTATTGTGATTTTATAGATGAGAAAACTGTGGTTCAGAGAAGATAAGTAATTTGACCAAGTGAAACAGCTCAAGTAGTCAAATCAGGTTTCCATTCTCACACCTGATGACCATTTGCATTGCTCGTTACCCCAGGACTCATGCTGTAGGACTGCAGTGACCAGTAGGGTAGCCACTAGCCACATGTCTCTGTTGAACACTTGAAATGTGGTTAGTCCAAATTGAGATACGCTGTTAAGTGTAAAACACGTGAAAATATCACAATAATTTTTATATTGATTACCTGTTGAAATTATGTAAGTATTTCAAATAGCATTTTGGACATACAAGATTAAGTAAAATATGTTACTCAAATTAGTTTTACTTTTTTCCATTTTTAATGTGGCCACTAGAAAATTTTAAATTATATGTGTCTCACATTTGTAGCTTACATTGTAGTTCTCCTGGAAAGCACTGTTTTAGAAAGTGCTATAAATTTCTTACTCAGTGTGTTTCAAATTGCCTTTTATTTTGCTTTCACTTACTCCTTTTATCCTCTTAAAATCTATGAAGCTACATGAATGTGGTCATTAACAAGATTCAGAAAAATTTTATTGGACTCATCAGCAAAGTCTTTTTCCCGAAGTGCTTGAATTAGATTTCTAACTTCCTGAATACTCCTGAAAAGCTTTTTGGCTTCTGCAGAATTTTATTGCTGCCTGAATAGAATTTAAGTGCATTCAAACAAGGGTCAATTTTTGCTTTCTATTTTGTACCACTGTCAACATTGTAAATGGTTGGTGCGGATGGGTTAACAAGTGAGGGAGCTAAAGGCTTGAGGGTGAGAGAGAACATTAACCAACTCTATTCAATGACAAGAGAGGCAAAGCAATTTTTTATTTTATTTTATTTTATTTGCGGTATGCAGGCCTCTCACTGCTGTGGCCTCTCCCGTTGCGGAGCACAAGCTCCGGACGCGCAGGCTCAGCGGCCATGGCTCACGGGCCCAGCCGCTCCGCGGCACGTGGGATCTTCCCAGACTGGGGCACGAACCAGTGTTCCCTGCATCGGCAGGCGGACTCTCAACCACTGCGCCACCAGGGAAGCCCAAAAGCAAATTATTGTCATTAAGACTTAGACCTGCCAAACTATTTTTAACCTGAAAAAAAAAAAGTTTATTTCCACTTCCTTTATAGTTATCTCCAGCACTCTGTCTCTCTTCCTGCCCCTTGCCCTCTGAGATTCTCTTTATCTGTAGCCTAAAGGGACACAAATATCTGGTTAAAATCAAAATCTCCCTTTTTTCCCCCTAAATCTCAACAACTTAGGCCAAAATTTTATCAAAATAACAATTTAAAAAGGAAAATAAACTGAGAAGAGAAACATAGCCTAACTTAGTTTCTTTGATTTCCAAATTAGGTTATTGTTAAAAACAAGACAACTGGCCCAAAATGGAGTTGCTTATGCTAAGTCCCACGGCACCAAACAGAGACTTAATTATAGTTTTGGCTTTCCCAGAAGTGGAATCTTAAACCAGTCAATCAGGAATTGCGTGATTCAGCACTGTTACATAATCTGTCTGATAGACCCCTACCATCCCCCAAAGGACAGTAACCTTGGAATAACCAACCCGCTTTTTTTGCCTAGTGTAAGTTCCTTGTTCCTGCTCCTTTCTGCCTCTACAAGTCTTTCATTTTGTACAGGTCCTTGGAGCTCTTTTTTTTCTTAATATAAATTTATTTATTTATCTATTTTTGGCTGCGTTGGGTCTTCGTTGCTGAGCGTGGGCTTTCTCTCTACTTGCTGCCAGCGGGGGCTACTCTTCCTTGCGGTGCGCAGGCTTCTCATTTCGGTGGCTTCTCTTTGTTGTGGAGCTCTAGGTGCACAGGCTTCAGTAGTTGTAGCACGCGGGCTATAGAGCGCAGGATCAGTAGTTGTGGTGCCCGGGTTTTGTTGCTCTGCGGCATGTGGGATCTTCCCGGACCAGGGCTTGAACCTCTGTCCCCTGCATTGGCAGGTAGATTCTTAACCACTGCACTACCAGGGAAGTCCTACAGAGCTCTTTTCTATCTGCTAGATTGGTTGCTGCCCAATTTGAATTGATTTTTGCTCAATAAATGGTTAAAATTTTTAATATGCCTCAGTTTTTCTTTTGGCAATATATTTGTCTTTAACTTTTCTTGAACTCATTTCTGTTTTAGTCCATCATCCTGAAGGATAAAAGATCTACAGTATCCTTTTTCTCCTCCTCTCCTATTTGTTGAGGAAACCACCTAAGCAGAAATCTGAACCGATTTAGGGAATAGCCCATAGGGATTTGCATACTAAGATTTTTCAATAAACAGTTTTAAGGATCCAAATTCTCATTTAACTAGTGAAAGTTAAGATTTGATTTTTCTTTTAGATCTAGAGACAAAATTAAAAGAGTCTAAGACTAAAAAATTCTCCTAAAGTATAAATTTTAATCTCTTTCCTCAGAGTATCAGAAGGGGAGGGACTACCAGGCTGTAATGGAAACATGAAGTTCAAGTTGACCCTGATGACCTCTCAGTGAGTTCTGAAGGTCTTAGGGTTTGGTTTGCTTTTTCCTTGCTTGTTTTTAAGTCTATACTGTTCTCCCTTGAAGCATTACTAACGTGTATGATTTCAAATATTTTGCTTGCAGCTTTATGATTTGTCATCCCACCTCTGCAAAGTACTTTGTGGCGCATATTTTTAATTCAAAATTCAAATAAATCAATTAACTCGGTTTTAGGACTTTTCTATGTTGTCACCAATGACAACCAGACTTACTCATGGCCTTTATAAAAATCACCCAAGGGCAGCATAGGGGCTCAAGAGACTTCTAACTTTTAAACAACAAATTTAATAATATAACTTATTTTTATTTAACATAAATTGGTTATTAAATATTTTACATTAATTTGTTCATTCAGATAACATCTCAAAAATCAAGTTCTGTATATCTTCAAGGACTGACCCAGAGTACCAAGACAAGTAGACTTAACAACAAATAATAGATTTCTATTAATTTCCAATCCCATTGGCAAGTAATAATTTTTTCTTTATCATTAAAATAAATCAAGGTTCTCAGACCTAGGGGTACCTCATATTATAATGTCAATGCTCTAATTTGGCATTTAGAAACTAGATAGCATTATACTTAGATGGTGTTGCATATATATCTTAGTCTGTTTGTGCTGCTATAATAGCATAACACAGTCTGGGTGCCTTATAAACAACTGAAATTTATTACTCACAATTCTGGAATTTGGGAAGCTCATCAGCAAAGTGCTGGCAGATTCAGTGTCTGGTGAGGACCTGCTTCCTGGGTTCATGGTTGTCTGACTTCTTGCTGTGTCCCCTTATGGTGGAAGGGATAAAGGAGCTCCTTGTGGGTCTCTTTTAGGAGTACTAAACCCATAGGACCCCTCATTATCCAACCACCTCCCAAATGCCCCATCTCCAAATATCATCACACTAGGAGTTAGGATTTCAACATATGAATTTTAGAGGGAAGACACAAGCATTACATACACACACACACACACACACACACACACACACACACACACATATAAAGAGATGTATTATAAGGAAAAATAAAAAAAAGAGATTTATTATAAAAAGTTAGCTTACATGATTGTGGAGGCTGACAAGTCCCAAGATCTGCATTCAATAAGCTGAAAACCCAAGAGGATTGATGGCACAGTACCAGTTCAAAGGCCAGCAAGGTTGAAACCCAGGAAGAGCTGATGTTTCAGTTCAAGTCAGAAGGCAGGAAAAAGGCAATGCCCTGTTTGAAGGCAATCAGGCAGGAGAAATCCCTCTTGCTCACAACAGGTTCAGCCCTTTTGTGCAATTCAGGCCTTCAACTGATTGGATGAGGCTCACCCAGATTAGGGAGAGCAATCTGCTTTATTCAGTCTACCCATTCAAACATTAATCTCATCCAGAAACACCCTCACAAACACATCCAGAATAATGTTTGACTAAATGATGTCTGGCTACCCCATGGCCCAGTTAGTTGACACATACAACTAACCATCAATATGTGTGTGTGTGTGTTTGTGTGTGTGTGTATAATCTTTCAGAAAGATTACACTAGGCACTAATAACACATAATAAAAATTGTCAAGAAAGGGAGAAATATTGAGTACTCATCCTATGGCATTTCTATATGCATTATATTTCCAAATAACTGAATAATCCTATTTGATAAGGGAAACATTTTTCTTTATGAAAGAATTCCAGCTTAGTAAATGTTAAAGGGATATTAGAATTGGAAATCAACATTTTGCAATCTCTAAGACAATCGATTCAGAAGAAAGACACCATAATATTCATTAAGTAGAATACTGATGGGGATCTTTGCAAAGGAAACATCAGGGAGTTATCTCCTAAATCCACTAATCAGTCTCAGCATCTCTAAATGTGAGAAATAGAAGATTGTATGATTCTCAGTGTGAGGCACTGTGTAGTATATAGCACTGCCTATGAAGTATTCTTACAAAAGAGATGAACCAAAATTTAATCAAGCCCATTTACAGGAAATGTAAAGGACAAATCAAAATTGTGGAACATTCTATCCCACAATTGATTTGGTTTTTTATGTACCAATATCATGTACAAGGGAAGAAAGATTAGGGATAGCCTTAAATAAGAGACTTAAAGAGTTAAGGCAGACCTAACAGAGCTCATCTAGTTATTAATAATAACTAACAAAATATAAAAAAGACTTTTTCAGCCAATCAGAGAGATCAGCAGTTATTAGGTGATACCGAGGAATTAGTGACAATTGTTAGGTGTCACACATGGAATTTTTTTATAGTATTCTCTTTATTCTTATGTGTATTTGAAATTTTTCATAAGAAAAAAACTTTTAAATTAAGAAAAATAAGGTTACACTATTTTATGTTTACCCTCACTGTGTGAGGGTGCCCATTTCTTCTTACCTTTAACAATATTTAAACATTTTTTGTTAATCTGACAAATAGAAATAATTTGTTCTTACCCTTTTAATTTGCAGTTCTTTAATCGTGAGTGAAGTTGAGCATCTCTCATGTTTATTTTACATTTTTATTTCTTTTAAGAATTCTGTTTCTATTACTTGCTACTTGTGAAACTGAGTGGTTTGTCTTTTCAGCTGTATTGTGATGCTAAAACCCACATCCAAAGTCACACATCCAGTCAGTGTTAGAGTCTGGCTTAGAACCTATCTCCACTGGCCTTTCAAATGCATCATATGATCTTCACTATCCCTGCTTCACAAAAGGAATTCATTTCTTCCCATTTTCTCCAGTTTTATTAAAAATAATTGACATACCTCATGGTATAATTTTAAAGTACGCAGCATGATTGTTTGAATTACATATATTGTGAAGTGATTACCAATATAGGTTTAGCTAACATTCATCTTCTCATATAGATACAATAAAAAGGAAAGAAAGAAGAAAAGCACAAAGGAAAATAATTTTTCTACTTGTGATGAGGTCTCTTAGGATTTACTATCTTAACAACTTTCCAGTATATCAAACAGCAGTGTTAACTATAGTCATCATGTTGTATATCATATTCCTAGTATTTATTTGTCTTATAACTGGAAGTTTGTGCCTTTTGACTACCTTCCTCTCATCTCTCCCCTTCCCCACCTTTAGTAACTACAAGTCTGATCTCTTTTTCTATTAGTTTGTGGTTTTTTAGATTCCACATATAAGTGAGATCATACAGTATTTGTCTTTCTCCATCTGACTTATTTCACTCAGCATGGTTGTCACAAATGGTAGAATTTCCTCATTTTCTATGGCTGAATAATATTTTATTGCACACACACACACACACACAAACACATATATGCCACAACTTCTTTCTTTATACATTCATCCACCCATCCACCTATGAACACTTAGGTTGTTTCCATGTCTTGGCTACTGTAAACAATGCTGCTGTGAACAAGGGGATGTGGGTATCTTTTCAAGTTAATGTTTTCATTACCTTTGAATATATTCCCAGAAGTGGAATTGCTGGATCATATGGTAGTTCTATTTTTAATTTTTGAGGACCCTCCAAACTATTCTCCATAGTGGCTATACCAATTTATAATCTCACCAACAGTGCCCAAAGCTTCCTTTTTCTCCACATCCATGCCAGCATTTGTTATCTCACATCTTTTTGATGATGGCCATTCTAATAGACGAGAGGTGATATCTCAGTGTGGTTTTAATTTGCATTTCCCCAATGGCTAGTGATGTTGAACATCTTTTCATGAACCTGTTGGCCTTTTGTGCATCTTCTTTGGAGAAAAGTCTATTCAGGTTCTTTGCCAATTTTTTAATTAAGTTATTTGATTTTTTGCTATTGAGTTGTATAGGTTCTTTATATGTTTTGGATATTAACCCCTTATCAGATACCTGGTTTGCAGTTTCTTTCTATTTTTAATCTTTTTCCCCCCAAAATGGAATTATATTACTTAAAATTCCTATTCCTCCTCCTACAGTCATATATATATATATATATATATATATATATATATATATAAATGTAATTTCAACCTGACAATTATTTTCTCTGTGCCTGATAGTGATAGGTAAAACTACTAAATCTTGATGCATAGGCAATCTGGAATCCAGTTGAATATTTCTCAAGGCTTACATACCTAGCAATAACTGTAGGACTTCACAAGAAAACCATTTAGCCAAATTTACTAAAAATTTTGCCAAATGAATAAATATTTCTCCTTTCACTTTAATATGTTACATAAAGACAGCTCTTCGTAGCTTAATACTATGGCAAAGTATTTTTTTTTTTTTTTTTTTTGGTACGCGGGCCTCTCACTGTCGTGGCCTCTCCCGTTGCGGAGCACAGGCCCCGGACATGCAGGCTCAGCGGCCATGGCTCACGGCCCCAGCTCCTCTGCGGCATATAGGATCTTCGCCGACCGGGGCACGAACCCATGTCCCCTGCATCAGCAGGGGACTCTCAACCACTGCGCCACCAGGGAAGCCCAAATGGCAAAGAATTTTTGATGGTCTTGAAAGTGAACATTCTATACTCATACTACTTTTCTATGAAGCAGCCCTTAAGCTTGCTTAAATGTATTGGTGGGACCACCAAAACTCGGGAGTTAGGAAACCTAATATACATTTTGTTAACCAAAAAATTTTATATTCATCTTTAATTGCTTCTTGAAATAGTCACCTCCTCATAATTCATGTTAACCAGTGAATACCTAAAGTCAGACCTGGCTATTGCATGTATGAACAAACATGGGCCTTATATCTCTTATTCTTATATTGATAATAATTTTGGAGAAGCAAATTAAATGCCTGACTAGATTAGTAAGCCATATAGCAGGAGGACTACCAATGGGCTACATAATTTATTATGTAAAAATCCTATTATAAATCTATAAATCTTATATTAGCAAAAAATGATAATGGCGCATAAAACTTGGGGCAACTCTTTGCCATTGACTCCTTATTCTAATAACAATTATCACATTTTAAAGATAATGTATTATGGCTCAGAGTAGAGAAGATTCAGAGGCACATGTCACTCTACATGTTTAGGAGCCCTATATTTTTTCAGCTTACTAGCCCTAGATAACCATGTAGATCCCTTTACCTTTCTCCACCTGGGACTGAATAAGCTGTAACCTTCCTAATTGGCAAAATTAGATTTTAGATAGCTCCCCTTGGAGTTGTCTTGTACCAGCCTTAACTGGCCCTTTATGTTAACTAATGTACCCATCAGAGCTCTACCAAGCCAAGGTAGAGCTCATCCTATTCTAAAATCCTCATTTCTGGAAGCAGGTGGATATATGTCAAACACTGGCTGACAGGACTGTTTATTCTATAAACATTAACATTTCTTCTGACTCATAAGCTACCCTTTTTTATGGTGAAATTCCTTAAATATGATTCTCTCTAGATGGTTTTAAAATAAAGTTTATTCCCTTTAAAAAAAAAGTTAAATTCATCCTGCTAAATTATTCGCCTATTGTAATGTTCAAGGTTCATTTAAACTTTATCATGGCTTCCATCTTAATAACAAATGATTTCAAGCATAAAACTCCAGTCTTGATGATAGTAATATATGCTTTCTATATTTCATATAGAAATTGTCAAAACACATAAGGTTATGGCTTTTATTGGCTTCTACCAGTCTTTAACATATAGACATTGTGGTGGGTTATGGGTTTGAGCTTAAGACACATCAGAGTCATTAGTAAAAGAGTCTCTATATTCTGGGGAACAGAAACCTTTCCAGATATAAGCTATTATATATCTCACTCACATCTTTGGTGGGGTATCGATTAAATGTAAGTAAATGTTACTGTGGGGAGAGGTCCACGGAATCTCTTTAAAAGGGAATGAACTAATCTGGAAGCACACTCATCTTTTCTTTTACCACTTTCTTTTTGATATAGTGTGGCTAGAGCAACAGTGGTTACTTTGTGAGCATGAAGCTACCTTAGGGTTGGAAGCTGGATGTTAAGAATGTCAAAGCAGGCAGATAGAAGGAGCCTGAGACAATGCTGACCTTATGGAAGCCTCAGACCATTCTAGGAAGCTCCAAGAATGTGCTTTGCCATAATGGGAAACAAGCCTCTATTTTGTAAAAGCCATTTTAGGTCCTAGCATTTGAATATAATTCCTAATTAAGAAAATTATTTTAGCAAAATCTGTATTCTAATAACACACCCAGAATCAGAATGAGGGTCTTTTTTTTTTTATTTTTTACTTCTTTTTCTTTCAGTATTATTGATTTATAATTGACACACAGCACTGTATACATTGAAGGTGTACATGGATGATCACAATAAGTTTAGTGACCATCCATCATCTCATATAAACACAAAATTAAAGAAATAGAAAAAAATTGTTTTCCTTGTGTTGAGAATTCTTAAGATTTTCTCCCTTAACAACCTTCATGTATAACATACAGCAGTGTTAATTATATTCATCATGTTGTACATGACATCCTTAGTACTTACTTATCTTGTAACTGGACATTTGTACCTTTCGATTGCCTTCATCCAATTCCCCCTTGCCCACACCCCTGCCTTTGGTAACTGCAAATCTGATCTCTTTTTTTATGAGTTTGTTTGTTTTTGAAGAATAATTGGCCTACAATACTATGGTAGTTTGAGAGTGATGATCTTTTGAAAGAACATACAATAATATTAAGTGGTATAAACATAAGATGTATTTTAGACCCTCTATATTTAAATGTGCATCTTAATGGGATGATGATTTAGATGAAGTCGGTATTTCTCTCCTGTCACCCTGTCCTAGTGAATATAAGGAGCAATGTCCTATCTACCAGTGATATGATTTTATCATCACAAATGAAATGTTGATATCATTAAAACATATTGCTATCAATTAGAATGCTTTCAATTGCAAGAATATAATATAAATTGAGTATGTAACAACATCTCAGTAAATTATTTTATCTTTCAGAATAACTTGGTATAATCCAGACTTTATATAGACAAAGAATACTTCTCACACATTTATTAATCTGCACATAGTGAGCATATGTAGTTTTTGCTATGCACAAATCACCTCCCACTACTTCTGGAATCAGACCTCCTCTTTCCTGAGAAAATTCATTCCATACTGTTCAGTTGGGGCCCACTCTACCTCCTAGCTTAAGCTATAGGGTCTGGATCTATCCAGTCCTGACCAATCAAATTATCTCTTATTCTTGGTCACAGTAAGTGATTCTGAAATGACAGTTGACACAAGCTGGACTAATCATATCTTCTTAGGATGTTTTATCAATACTATCAAATGTAAAATAGATACCCAGTGGGAAGCAGCTGCACAGCACAGGGAGATCAGCTTGGTGTTTTGTGACCCCCAGAGGGGTAGGATAGGGAGGGTGGGAGGGAGATGCAAGAGGGAAGGGATAGGGGGATACATGTATACATATAGCTGATTCACTTTGTTATGCAGCAGAAATTAACACAACATTGTAAAGCAACTATACTCCAAAAAAGACATTAAAAAAGAAAGCAAACTATTGGGGCTTCCCTGGTGGCGCAGTGGTTGAGAATCTTCCTGCTAATGCAGGGGACACGGGTTCGAGCCCTGATCTTGGAAGATCCCACATGCCGTGGAGCAGCTGGACCCGTGAGCCACAACTACTGAGCCTGCGTGTCTGGAGCCTGTGCTCCGTCCGCAACAAGAGAGGACACAATTGTGAGAGACCTGCGCACTGCGATGAAGAGTGGCCCCCGCTTGCCACAATTAGAGAAAGCCCTCGCACAGAAACGAAGACCCAACACAGCAAAAATAAATAAATTAATTAATAAGCTCCTACTCCCAACATCTTGAGAAAAAAAAAAGCAAACTATTGAGAAAGACTTTTTGCAGTTATGAAGTGAGTCTATGAGATGCTGGTGGCCATTAGGGGCCTAACTGAAGAACACAGAGTTAGCAACCTAATAACCTGACATTATTTGAGGTCCTAGATTCAACTGTGTCTGAAGCCACTCGTGTCCTGTTACATATGTTCATGTTTCCTTTTCTGTAGAAATGTGTAAAAAAAGGAATACAAATAGAATGAAAAACCTACTCTAATCTCACCGCGGGAGATATCTGTGTTTCTGTGCTTACTTCTATAAGCTCTTTACTTACATTTCCTTTGTTTTTAAACTTTATTAATGCTGCAAAAAGTCAAAGAATACCTATAAGTAACATGATTTTATGTATTAACAATTTGAAGATATATAGTTCTATAGCCATGTCTCCATATTTATACTTTTGCAAAAGAAGAAATCGGAAAAGTCTGTGACCCTAATCTATCATCAAATATGAGTTTTCACCAAAGTAAAACACAGGCACACACACACACACACACACACAAATTCCAGGCCTACTTTTGGATACTCTTCTGTGACCATGCTAAACTGGGAGCAGTGGCACCAGAACCAAACCATCTTGGTGACAGTGAGGAACCTGCCGCAGTCCTGTGATGCTGTGCTCTCTTGGGAGCCACTGTAGTCAGGAAGCTGCTGTTTCTGCAGCTGCTGTTTCCAGACCATGCAGTGCCTGCTGCATTCTGTGCCAGAAAAATACATGTCCACGTCCTGCCCCTCAACCCCCCCATCTACTCTGAGGGCCTTGTATTATTGCTACAGCTGCCATGGGAAAACCAAACAGCTCTACAAACAGCAGAAGCAGAAGTAGAGAAGCATGGTTTCTGCCTCCTTTCTGCCATTCAATAGGGTGAACCTAATCACATCCAGGAACCTGGTTACAAGCGTTCCTTCAAACTGTAATTTTAGTTTTTCAGCATCTGCTGTGCAGAAAAGCCCAGGAGAAGGAGGGTAGGCTAGACGCCTTGTGCAAATCCACCACATCCATGACAGAGAACACAAGCCATTGGTTTATAAATTGGGAGGAAAAAATCCTGGTTCAAAAAAATCATGTTTCAGAAAGTTTCTTTGGTATTTAAAAGATTTTGCATGTCTGCTTTGGGCTACTGATTTATTTATTTATTTATTTTTACTTTTTTTAAAGATTGAAGTATAGTTAATTTACAAAGTGTTAATTTCTTCTGTACAGCAAGTGACTCAGTTATACATATATATACATTCTTTTTTAGATTATTTTCCATTATGGTTTATCCCAAGACATTGAATATAGTTTCCTGTGCTATACAGTAGGATGATGTTGTCCAACCATTCTATGTGTAATAATTTGCATCTACTAACCCCAAACTCCCATACTGATGTTTTTTAAAAGCCAAAGTGGTAGTTTTCTCTCCCTTACAGATTTTTAAATTTTTTGAACAGAAAGATTATGGGGCCCCTAGTTATTTATTATTTAATTGACATAATAGCCACTTATCTCAATGCAAGACTTCAAGGGCCAGATAGAGTTGGTAATTGGTACTGTCTTTTGCTTTAGCTAATTAATTAAAAGAGATAAAATTTCATTGTGAAAAAGGATAAAATATAGCAATAAGCAACTTACCAACGTTATTATGCATACCTAAAATCATTAAAAATGAAATGAAAAAATGCAAGTCTACTGTATTGTCAGGCCACTTAAGGTGGCTGTTCTCTTGCTCTCCATACCTCACCTACTCAACCAGTGCCTGCTTCAGCTATACCCTGCTCACATGACTGACCGTCCTATATCCTTGCCCCAGGCCCCAGCTAGTGACTCCTTATCAACGCAGCAGTGTGGGATGTGTCCCTCTGCTACTTTCCCAGGTAACCCAATGAGCCAATCTGACATGAATTCCCCTAAAACTGGTAACATACCCCTCCCCCAGAGCGAAGACTGCTGCCATGGCCTGCTCACCGTTGGCCACACATGGTGGGGTGTCACTCCAGGACCTTGCTTCAGACATGTAAGCTCCCCCATCCATTAAACCCTTGATGTCTCTGTTGCTCACTCCAGTCTCTTTCTCCAGTCTTGAAGGTGGGCAAGTATAGGCCTTGTAGGCCTGTGGGGTGCAGCTCAACTTCTACTCTCAAGTTTTCCACCATTGCCATAAAATGACACGAACATAACTCTCTCAGAAATGTGGATTTTTTGGACAATTGCATGTTTATATCTATAAGAGGAACATTTTCCTTCAAATTAAAACAAATTCGAGAACACCATTTTTTTTTTGGCAGAATAGAATTACTCTGCATAAAAGCTTTAGTAGTTGACAAATTGTTTATATTAATGCCAAATCACATCAAAGAACTTTTCAAATTTTGTTGTTTTCTGGACTGGTTTTATTTTGATTTTTTTTTTTTTTTATGTGAGAGAATTACCATTTAAAAGCTGCTAACAGTCTCTATTTTGAGAGATGTAGAAATTGAATCACATTTTTCATAGATTTTACTTGCTCAGTGATAGTCAACAAATAGTCCTTTTAATTAAAAAAATAAAAAGATAAGGTAAATATCCTAAGGGTAAGAGAATAATAGAGTACTTTTGCAAGGATCTGGGTTATAAATGCTGGTAGTGGGTGAAATTAACTGCATTCCACAAACTTCTATTTGAACTTTTGGCTTTACTTTGGGGCCAAAGAACCATTCAAAGGAAAAGCTGCATATCCCAAAGCCTTTCCTTGAAAGTTCAAAGTAGTTTGAGAATATCTGATGGACTGGGAGAGGCAGTTGGTCTCCAAGGTTAACAGTATCCCAGAAAAGAGTCGTCACAGAAAAGAGTCTTGTCTGGACTGACCTGAGGTCAATGAAAATGCATTGGGCCCAGAGAGGAGGACTGGAAGAGAGCTGCGGCTGCATGTGACTCAGCCTGCCTTGAATAAAATGTGTTTGAAGTACAGAGCTGAGCACTAAGAGCAATTCCACGTGGGAATTTCAACCTACTTTGATGTGAAATATCATAGTTCAAGTGTTACACTGGGAGTAGAGGACCCCTGTGTGCCCTGAGAAAGTATTGCGACTTTAGAAGCAGATCTTGGCTAGTGGACTGACCATAGTTTCCTGTTTCTTATTCTTTGAAACTGTTGAATTGGACCCTTTGATCTAAGTAAGAACTTTGGAAAGAGAAGATATGCAAGTATCTCAGAGAAATACCTGGTCCAGTTTTGGAGAGATGTGGATTAAAACATTATTTTTTCAAAGTACCCCTGGTGCAGCCATGGTTAATAACCGATTGGGTTAGTTCATCATAAACTAAGACAATATTATATCCTTTCATGTCTTGTCTTTTCTTTACAACCATCAAATCCTTTTCAAGTGCTGGATGAACTATGGGTTTTTTCAGTGAATGTGTACTAAGAATTTAGCTTCCTTCATTTATTTGTTTATATTCATTTACGTTTTCGTTGAACATTTGGTAAACATGAACACTTATCCTATACTCTCCAATTAGATGCTTAAAATAGAGTGGCACCGAGAATGCAGTCTCTTGCCCTCTAGGAATGGAGTAGGTTGCTCCAACCTACCACCAGTGCTGGATGGAACCAAACGCCCATTCAGCTCCCTCAAACAGATGGACTCAGTTATCTCAGCACTGTGTGTAACTCTAAAAAAGAAAATCAATTGATGTCAAGTTTATTCCCCAATGCTTTTTCTTCAACAAATATAACTGATTTCTCATGAGATTTCTAGCATTTCCTGTTTCAGCCAAGTTTAGAATAGCTTGAACTCAGATGAGCCTTGTATCTCAGTGTATTCTCATTTGTCCATCTCAGTTCAGAATAACCAGAAAGGCAAACGAGGAAAACAAACATGCTCTTCCTATTTCTTCCAGTCTAAAATAATATTGAGGATAAATTTCTTTATGAAAAAGCAGCGCACTCCTCATTGTTAGGTAACTGAGTTATATTAATTATGTTTAGAACTCAAAAAGGGAGAAAAATGATTTCTAGAGCTTTTGATTTAAAAGCTATTGTTTGCAGGTGATATTAAAATGTATTTTTAAAAACCCCATTATGTTTCGCTAAGGAGAGTTTCCCTGGTTTCCATAGTGATAGCCAAAATGAGTATAGGTGCAATCAAAGAGAGTTATTGCATTAATAGCTGGTTTAGCATTTCTGTTGAATATGAAGGTTGCCCAATGTTTTAATATAATTGAGCTATTTTTTAAGTTCTTATTCCTTAATGAATGCATTTAACATCAGAAGTCTTCTTATGAAATGAGTAATGAAGCCCACTTTACTTGAAATTTAAAACAGTTTCAAAGATACTGAAAGTTATTCTGGTCATATCTTGCTTTTATAAAGATTATATGAATAAATTACTTCAGACAATTACTCAGAAAGCACTTTTTAAATAACCTTCAACACCATGTAAAGAAGAGGGACGGGAAGAAGATGTGTGAGCAGGTACAAAATGAGTAGATTCTTGCCCTCAAGGAGCTTACATCATTTTCAATCTATTAAGGACCCTACCCTCATTCTGTTTGGAAGTTAATTTCCACTATGGTAAAAACTGTATTCAACATATTTGTACCCAATGAGAAAGGGGGTAAAAAAATAGTTGAAGTAACTCACAAAAACGCCCTTAGGATGCTCTTTTCTCTGCCTTGTACTATGTAGAACTGATTCACTTAGAAGCCAGACACCTGTTGGGTCTAATGAATAATTATCAAATCATTTTAAAAACAAACAGAATTAGCAAGATATTTTGTGACATTTATTCAGCAAACAATTATTTTCCCAGCTATTCTCCTAGGATTCTCATGAATTATATGAATGACGGAACATAAGAGAAAATCCATTTCAACAGTCAATCAAACAAACAAACAAACAAAAAACCAAAACCCAACAGCCTATACTAGCCAACTGTGAGAACAAAGCTTAGCAGACTATCAGAAGAATCTAATTCAAGTTTGGAGGTAAGACCCTCCAAAGTGTTTTGGTTATATGTTAATAACATACTTTAGCTGTTATTTAGATGTTGATGGCAATCTTTTAGTGCTCTGGGTTGAGCATTTAGTTATGAAGTGTACTCAAGGAAGATTAAGACGGGAGCATCAGTATGGTTCTCAAGGGTTAAGTGGTTTCAATGTCCTTTTAAAGATATATCTATATCTATCTATCATCTATTTATCTATCTATCTATCAATCTATCTAAATACCAACCTACCTATTTATTCAGTTGAATATTTACTGAGTGAAATATTTATTGAGTGTTGCATGCTTTAGCTGTGTTTAGCATAATGGAGAGGAAAAAATAGACATGGTCTCCATTGTTATCTCATGTAACAATAGACCTAGGTCAAACACTCTTAATCACTATAAATGTTTGCTACTAGGGGGAGTAGGTATTAACAGTGGTAGTGAGTCTATGATAGGGAGGAATTTAATGGGACAAGAGGTAAGAGAAGACTCTCAGAAGAAGGAATGTATAAGACAAAATCTAAAGGAGGAGTAAGAGTTAAATGGAAAGATGGCCAGTTTGTCCAGAGGGCAAGAGGGACCAAAAATAAAAGTAATGGTAGACCCATGCAAGCCCTTGTGGTCCATATTAAGAAGTTCCTATCATTGTCTCAAGAACCATTAGTATTAAGGGCCATTGAAACTCTACAGGGATGTGGGTGGATATTGTCAGATATTTGTGTCAACGAGTTACAGTTGTGGACAACAGGGGGAGAGTTGGGTTTATTTTCTTTAAGAAGTAGTAGAGAAATAGCACAGAAAGTCAGGTTTTTAACTCTGTTAACTCTAATTGGGCTATTTAAAATTAGTAGTTCAGAGCACATTATTCAGCCCATTGCACACAATTATTTGATACCTAATAAGAGTCTGAGGCCTATAGAGTGCCAATGTAAAGCTGTCAGATTGTGAAATCTTTGTAGCCTCAAACCATCACCGCAGAAAAATATGAAAATATGATGAATAACAGACAGAAGTCTAGACTGCCTTATTTTAAGTTTTATGTGTTCTGAGTGATGAAAACAATAATTGAAAGGATTGAGTAACTGCATCAAGTAGTAATAAATTCAAGGTCACTTATTCAATACACGAAAAGGAAACTTTCAATATCCTTCTAGTATTTGAAGATACTAAAATTGGTGAAATATATGAGGAAGGCATTCCCAAAATTTAGGCAAACTTTTCCTTTTTTCTTTTTCTTGAGCATGAAAGAGGTGGGGGAGATGCCTCACATAGTGAAGCATTTGTCTGAGAAGTATTTTCAGAAATAAAGACATGAAAAGAAGGAATGACAAAAAAATAATGATGAGGGAAGGAGATAGAGAAAGGAGAGAAGAAGTAAGGAAGTGGAAGAGGAAGGAAGAAAAAAGAAAGAGAAAGAAAGAAAAATAAAAGAAGTAAAGAAGGAAATGTTTTGAGATGGGTATCAGACTAGTCCTTCTTCTGTAAACAAATATATGGAGAAACTGTTTTCAGGTTTTAGATAATAACCATAGGAAAACTGTGACCCTTGCGGAAAAAAAGGAAATAACCTGAGGTGGGCCCAACAATTGTCCAAGGCTTTAAGTTGGAGGCATTTTTGGGCTGTGCTAGGGGATGTGGATCCCAAGCAGAACACTGAAGTCTTACTGATCAGAAGAGGCAGAGATTGGTGTTCAGGGCTTCTGAAGAAGCTGGAATTTGTGAAACACACAATACTTGAGAAGGGAGAGTTATGCAGAGAAGGGGCTTGAAAAATCTGCATAGAAATCCCCTTAAGTCTTTGGTCAAATAATAAACTGCATGTAGAGCAAAATCTTACAAGGCCTGGTGCAGAATAGCTATTGGGGAGCTATGAGCTGAATGTAGATTCTGGAGGCCACATAGTGTTTGGAAACATTGGATCAATGGAGAGTATAGAGACCTTAGTAAACACCCTAGATATTCAGTTGAAACGCTAGAAAAGCCATGCTTTAGTGTAAAGTCTACTCTCAACTAGTAGTCAGCCAACTTTTCCTGTAAAGGACCAAAGAGTAAATATTTTAGGTTTACAGGCCACATAATCTCTGTTTCAACTACATGATTCTGCCATTCTAGAATGAAAGCAGCCATAAGCAACAGATAAAGAAATGAGCATGGATGTTTTCCAATAAAACATTATTTACAAAAATATTTGGTGAGCCAGATTGTGCCTGTGGGTGTAATTTGCTGACCCTTGTTCTAGACCTTCCATAACAAGGCCTAAAATATCAGTATGCTCCATCAGCAAACTAACTGCCAGCAGATGTGAATCCAATACTCTTTAAAGACAATAAAATCCCGAGAATCTACTACATAATATCCAAAATGTCCTCTATACCAGAATATTACTAGATATTAAAATAAAATAAGCAGTCAATAAAAAGAGAGCCAGAAATAGCAATGACATTAGGATTAAGAGACAAAAACTTTAAAAGTTATTGGTACTATATTCAAGAATTTAAAGAAAAAGTTTGCATAATAAATAAAGTTTCAACAGAAATAAAAACTATGAAAAATACAAATTCTAGAACTAAAAAATATAATGCATAAAGTTTAAAATTCAGAGCAATTTACAAATGAAAAGATCAGTTACTTGATGAAGGGACAATAGGAACTATCTAAACCAAAGCAAAGCAAAAAAAAATTCCAAGAAAAAATAAACAGAACCTCTGTGACCAGTGGGAAATATCAAGTGGTTTAAATTCTTATGGTTGAAGTACCAGAGGAGAGGAAAGAGAGAATGGGGCAGAAAAATTCTTGAAAAAGCAATGGTCAAATTTATTACAAATTTGACAGAAAATATTAACCCATATGTTCAAGCTCAACAATCTCCAAACAGGATTAGCACAAGAAATCCACATCTATGCCTATCAAGTCTAAGTGTTGGAACCAAATATAAAGAGAAAAACCTTCAAAACTACCAGAGGGGTGAAAAGACACTTCACATACAGAGGCTCAATGATAAAAATTATTACTTTCTTCTCATCAGAAATAATGCAAGCCTAAATACAGTAGAATAATTTTTTAAAGTACTGAAAGTAGAGGAAACTTTTAACCTTAAATTCTATATCTAGTGAAAAATCTTTCAAAAATTAAAGTGAAACATATTTTTAGACAAATAAAAGCTGAGAGAATTTGTTGCCTGCAAACTTGTAGTATAAGAAATAGGTTGTTGCTCTTCTTTAATCTTCAGAATAAAGGAAAATGAAACCATTTACAAACCCAGATATATACAATGGAATAAAGAATCCCCCAAATAGTAGATGTATAAGAATTACAGATTTTTACTCATGTTTTAATTTCTTTAAAATATAATTGATTTTTATGAAAAAATAATAACAATGCATTGTGATGTTTATTACAAAAGTGGAAGTATAATATCACAAAGAATAAGAAAGGGCAAATGAAAGTGTATTTTTGTAAAGTTTTTATATTTAATATGAAGTGTATTAATTTACGGTAGACTATGACAAATAAAGGATACCTTTTAAATCCCTAGTACAACCACAAAGAGTATACCTAAGATCCAATAGATGAGGAAACTGGAAGAGTAAAATATATACAATTAATCCAAGAATGATAGGAAAAAATTATAAATAAGTACAGATGGAACAAATAGAAAACAAATAGCAATATGATAAAATTGACCCCAGACATATCAATAATACTAACATTACAATCAAAAAGCAGAAATTATCAGATTACATAAAAAAGCAAGACACAACTCCATGTTGTTACAAAAGATGTCCTTTAAATATAAATATACAGACAAGAAACAAAATTATAGAATATATATATAGGGAGAGATAATGAAAACATCAAATAAAACAAAGCTGAGTAGCTATAATATCTGAAAATGTAGATCTCAAGATCAGGAGTATTACTAGAGATTAAAAAGGAACATTTATTAATGATAAATTGGTCAATTCATCAGGAAGGTATACTAACACTTAATGGGTATGTACATAATTATAGATGTTTAAAATGTATAAAGCACTTACAAAATTGAATTGAGAAATGGATAAATCCACAATTATAGTTAAAAATTTTAACTTTCTTTATTCAATAATTGGTAGAAAATGGTGATCAAAAAATGAGGTAAGGATATAGAAGAGTTGAACAACACTATCAACTAACTTGAGCTCACAACCTTTATAGAAACTACACTCAACAATACAAAATACACATTCTGTTAAAGGGCATATGAAACAAATACCAGATTATATTTTGAGCCATAAATTAAATCCTAATATTTAAAAGGATGTATATCATATAGAGCACAGTCTCCTACCATAACAGAATTAAATAAGAAATCAATAACAAAAAAATATTTGGAAAATACCTAAATATTTGGAAATCTAATAACCCATGGGTCAAAGAATAAATCACAAGGAACATTAGAGAATATTTTCAACTACTGAAAACAAAAATACAATATATCAAAACGCATGAGATATAGCTAAAACAGTGCTTAGAAGGACATTTACAGCTTTAAATGCTTATATTAAAAAAGAAGAAAGGTCTAGAATCAGTCACTGATGTTTCCATCTTAAGAATCTTTAAAAAGCAAAAAAAAGAGGGACTTCTGGTTTCCAGTCCAATATGTAAGAAGCTGGAAGTCACCACTCTGTCCTAAAAACAAGTTAAAAGTTGATCAGACTGAAAAATCAACAATTCTTAGATCCATGGACACAAATTGCTAGAATCAGAAGTGAAAGAGGGGGATCACTAAAGGTCCCATGGACATTAAAATGATAATCTATAAGTATTTTTATAGTATTTTAAGAATACTATAAACAATCCTATACCCCAAAATTTGATCATCTAGATGAAATGGACTAATTCCTTGAGGGACACATCTGCTGAAACTCACACAAGAAGAAACAGACAATCTGAATAGACCTATATCAATTAAAGAAATCAATAATTAATAACCTTCCAAAATAGAAAGCACCAAGTCTAGATGAGTTCACTTGTGAATTCTACCAAATATTTAAGGAAGAAATTATACCTATTTTTTACAATCTCCTTCAAAGTATAGAAGCAGGGTTATTACTTCCTAATTCATTCTATGAGGCCAGCATCACCCTAATATAAAAACCAGAAACAGATATTACAAGAAAAGAAAATTACAGACTAATATTCCTCATAACCTGATGTAAAAATCCTCAACAAAATATCATCAAATGAAACAAAAAATGTATAAAAAGAATTATATAGCACAACAAAGTGAGATTTATTCCCCAGTATGCAAGGCTGTTTCAACATTTGAAAATTAATTAATTAACATTATCTATTACATCAACAGACTAAAGAAGAAAGATCACATGATCGTATAAATAGATTCAGAAAAAGCATTTGACAAAATCCAACACCTATTTATGACGAAAGCTCTCAGCAAATTAGAAATAGAAGAGAACATCTTCAACTTGATAATAAATATCTACAAATAACCTACAGCTAACATCATACTCAATGGTGAGAAATTTCCCACTAAGGCCAGGCTCAAGGCAAGGTTATCTATCCCCTATCACCACTGCTTTTTAACACTGTATCAGAAGTATTAGCTAAAACAGTAGGACAAGAAAAGGAAATTAAACATATACAGATTTGGAAGGTAGAAATAAAACTGTCTTTGTTTGCCAATGGCATGATTGTCTTTTTAGAAAATCCAAAGGAATTGATTTTAAAAACTCCTGGATTAATAAGCAATTACAGCAGGGTTGCAGGATATTTAGTTAGTATATAAAAGTCACTTGTATTCAGCAATGAACAAGTGAAATCCAAAATTAAATACACAGTACCATTTGCATTAGACTTCAAAAAATGAAGTAGTTACAAATCTAACAAAACATGTACAAATTGCTATGAGGAAAACCACAGAACTGTGATGAATAGAATCAAATCAGAACTAAATAAATCAAGAGAGAGTCCATGTTCAAGGATAGGAAGACTCAATAGTATCAAGATGTCTGTTCATTTCAGCATGATTTATAGATTCAACAAAATTTCAGTTAAAATCCCAGAAAGTTATTTTGTGGATATTGGCAAACTGATTCTAAAGTTTATTTGGAAAGACAAAAGATGCAGAATAGCCAACGCAATATTGAAGGAAAAGAACAGAGATGAAAGACTGACACTACCTGGTTCCAAGACTTACTATAAAACTACAGCAATCAAGACATTGCCGTATTGGTGAAAGGATGCAGAAATAGATCAGTGGTACAAAATAGAGAGCCAAGAAATAGACCCACATAAATATAGTCAACTAGTCTTTGAGAAAGGATCAAAGGCCATACAATGGATAAAAAATAGACTTTTCAAAAAATAGTGGGGGAAGAACTATAGGTTCACATGCAAAAAAAAAAAAAAAAAAACTAGACACAGACCTAACACCCTTCACAAAATTAACTCACAATGGAAGATAGACCTAAAAGTAAAGCACAAAAGTATAAAACCCCTAGAAGATAACATAGGAGAAAATCTAGATGACTTTGGGTATGGTGATGACTTATTAGATACAACACAAAAGGCATGATATTTGAATGAAGGAATTGATAAGCTGGAGTTCATTAAAGGTAAACATTTCTGTTTTGTGAAAGACACTGTCAAAAGAATGAAAAGACAAGCCACAGACTGGGAGAAAATATTTGCAAATGACAAAGATGATAAAAGACTCTTATCCAGAGGGCAGACAGCAGAAGCAAGAAGAAGTACAATTCTGCAGACTGTGGAAGGAAAACCACATTCACAGAAAGATAGACAAAATGAAAAGGCAGAGGACTTTGTCCCAGATGAAGGAACAAGATAAAATCCCAGAAAAACAACTCAATGAAGTGGAGATAGGCAACCTTCAGAAAAAGAATTCAGAATAATGATAGTGAAGATGATCCAGGACTTCAGAAAAAGAATGGAGGCAAAGATCGAGAAGATGAAGAAATGTTTAACAAAGACCTAGAAGAATTAAAGAACAAAAAAACAGAGATGAACACTAAAATAACTGAAATGGAAAATACACTAGAAGGAATCAATAGCAGAAAAACTGAGGCAGAAGAACGGATAAGTGACCTGGAAGACACAATGGTGGAATTCACTGCTGTGGAACAGAATAAAGAAAAAAGAAAGAAAAGAAATGAAGACAGCCTAATAGACCTGTGGAACTACATTAAACACAGCAACAATATTCACATTATAGGGGTCCCAGAAGGAGAAGAGAGAGAGAAAGGACCCGAGAAGATATTTAAAGAGTTTATAGTTGAAAACTTCCCTAACATGGGAAAGGAAATAGCCATGCAAGTCCAGGAAGTGCAGAGAGTCCCAGACAGGATAAACCCAAGGAGAAAAACACTGAGACGCATAGTAATCAAACTGACAAAAATTAAAGGCAAAGAAAAATTACTGAAAGCAACAAGGGAAAAAATGACAAATAACATACAAGGGAACTCCCATAAGGTCAACAGCTGATTTCTCAGCAGAAATTCTACAAGCCAGAAGGGAGTGGCACGAAATATTTAAAATGATGGAAGGGACGAATCTACAACCAAGATTACTTGACCTGGCAAGGATCTCATTCAGATTCGATGGAGAAATCAAAAGGTTTACAGACAAGCAAAAGCTAAGAGAATTCAGTACCACCAAACCAACTCTACAACAAATGCTAAAGGAACTTCTATAAGCAGGAAACACAAGAGAAGAAAAAGACCCACAAAAACAAACCCAAAACAATTAAGAAAATGGTAATAGGAACATACATATCAATAATAACCATGAATATAAATGGATTAAATGCCCCAACCAAAAGATGCAGACTGACTGAGTGGATACATAAAACAAGACCCATATATATGCTGTCTACAAGGGACCCACTTCAGACCTAGAGACACATACAGACTGAAAGTGAGGGGATGGAAAAAGATATGCCATGCAAATTTAAATCAAAAGAGAGCTGGCAGATGAAGGAACAAGATAAAATCCCAGAAAAACAACTCAATGAAGTGGAGATAGGCAACCTTCAGAAAAAGAATTCAGAATAATGATAGTGAAGATGATCCAGGACTTCAGAAAAAGAATGGAGGCAAAGATCGAGAAGATGAAGAAATGTTTAACAAAGACCTAGAAGAATTAAAGAACAAAAAAACAGAGATGAACACTAAAATAACTGAAATGGAAAATACACTAGAAGGAATCAATAGCAGAAAAACTGAGGCAGAAGAACGGATAAGTGACCTGGAAGACACAATGGTGGAATTCACTGCTGTGGAACAGAATAAAGAAAAAAGAAAGAAAAGAAATGAAGACAGCCTAATAGACCTGTGGAACTACATTAAACACAGCAACAATATTCACATTATAGGGGTCCCAGAAGGAGAAGAGAGAGAGAAAGGACCCGAGAAGATATTTAAAGAGTTTATAGTTGAAAACTTCCCTAACATGGGAAAGGAAATAGCCATGCAAGTCCAGGAAGTGCAGAGAGTCCCAGACAGGATAAACCCAAGGAGAAAAACACTGAGACGCATAGTAATCAAACTGACAAAAATTAAAGGCAAAGAAAAATTACTGAAAGCAACAAGGGAAAAAATGACAAATAACATACAAGGGAACTCCCATAAGGTCAACAGCTGATTTCTCAGCAGAAATTCTACAAGCCAGAAGGGAGTGGCACGAAATATTTAAAATGATGGAAGGGACGAATCTACAACCAAGATTACTTGACCTGGCAAGGATCTCATTCAGATTCGATGGAGAAATCAAAAGGTTTACAGACAAGCAAAAGCTAAGAGAATTCAGTACCACCAAACCAACTCTACAACAAATGCTAAAGGAACTTCTATAAGCAGGAAACACAAGAGAAGAAAAAGACCCACAAAAACAAACCCAAAACAATTAAGAAAATGGTAATAGGAACATACATATCAATAATAACCATGAATATAAATGGATTAAATGCCCCAACCAAAAGATGCAGACTGACTGAGTGGATACATAAAACAAGACCCATATATATGCTGTCTACAAGGGACCCACTTCAGACCTAGAGACACATACAGACTGAAAGTGAGGGGATGGAAAAAGATATGCCATGCAAATTTAAATCAAAAGAGAGCTGGAGTAGAAATACCCACAAAATAGACATTAAAATAAAGAATGTTACAAGAGACAAGGAAGTACACTACATAATGATCAAGGGATCAGTCCAAGAGGAAGATACATCAATTATAAATATATATGCACCCAACATAGGAGCACCTCAATATATAAGGCAACTGCTAACAGCTATAAAAGAGGAAATCGACAATAACACAGTAATAGTGGGGGACTTTAACACCTCACTTACACTAATGGACAGATAATCCAAACAGAAAATTAATGAGGTAACACAAGCTTTAAAAGACACAATAGATCAGATAGATTTATATTTATAGGACATTCCATCCAAAAACAGCATTTTACACTTTCTTCTCAAGTGCACATGGAAATTTCTACAAGATAGATCATATCTTGGATCGCAAATCAAGCCTGGGTAAATTTAAGGAAATTGAAATCATATCAAGCATTATTTCTGACCCCAACACTATGAGATTAGAAATCAATTACAGGGAAAGAAAAAATTTAAAAACATAAACACATGGGGGCGTCCCTGGTGGTGCAGTGGTTGAGAATCTGCCTGCTAATGCAGGGGACACGGGTTCGAGCCTTGGTCTAGGAGGATCCCACATGCCGTGGAGCAACTAGACCCATGAGCCACAACTACTGAGCCTGTGTGTCTGGAGCCTGTGCTCCACAGCAAGAGAGGCTGTGATAGTGAGAGTCCCATGTACCGTGCTGAAGAGTGGCCCCTGCTTGCCACAACTAGAAAAACTCTCACACAGAAATGAAGACCCAACACAGCAAAAATAAATTAATTAATTAATAAACTCCTACCCCCAACATCTTCTAAAAAAACAAAAAACACACATGGAGGCTAAACAATAGGTTACTAAATAACCAAGAGATCACTGAAGAAATAAAAAAAAATACCTCGAGACAAATTACAATGAAAACACAACAATCCAAAACCTGTGGGATGCAACAAAAGCAGCTCTAAGAGGGAAGTTTATAACAATACAAGACTACCTCAAGAAACAAGAAAAATCTCAAATAAACAATCTAACTTTTCACCTAATGGAACTAGAGAAAGAAGAACAAACAAAACCCAAAGTTAGTAGAAGGAAAGAAATCATAAAGATCAGAACAGAAATAAATGAAATAGAAACACTGAAAACAATAAGAAAGATAAATAAAACTAAAAGCTGGTTCTTCGAGAAGATAAACAAAATTGGTAAACCTTTATCCAGACTCATCAAGAAAAAGAAGGAGAGGACTCAAATCAATAAAATTAGAAATGAAAAGGGAGAAGTTACAATGGACACTGCAGAAATACAAAGCATCATAAGAGACTACTACAAGCAACTCTATGCCAATAAAATGGACAACCTGGGAAAAATGGACAAATTCTTAGAAAGGTATAACCTGCCAAGACTGAAACAGGAAGAAACAGAAAATATGAACAGACCAATCACAAGACATGAAATTGAAACTGTGATTAAAAATCTTCCAACAAACAAGAGTGCAGGACCAGATGGTTTCACAGGTGAATTCTATCAAATATTTAGAGAAGAGCTAAGACTCATCCTTCTCAAACTCTTCCAAAAAATTGCAGAGGAAGGACTACTCCCAAACTCATTCTATGAGGACACCATCACCCTGATACCAAAACCAGACAAAGACACTACAAAAAAAGAAAATTGCAGACCAATATCACTCATGAATATAGATGCAAAAATCCTCAACAAAATAGTAGCAAACAGAATGCAACAATACATTAAAAGGATCATGCACCATGATAAAGGATTTATCCCACGGATGCAAGGATTCTTCAATATATGCAAATCAATCAATGTGATACACCATATTAACAAATTGAAGAATAAAAAGCACATGATCATCTCAATAGATGCAGAAAAGCTTTTGACAGAATTCAGCACCTGTTTATGATAAAAACTCTCCACAAAGTGGGTATAGAGGGAACTACCTCAACATAGTAAAGGCCATATATGACAAATCCACAGCAAACATCATTCTCAATGATGAAAAACTGAAAGCATTTCCTCTAAGATTAGGAACAAGACAAGGATGCCCCCTCTCGCCACTATTATTCAACATAGTTTTGTAAGTCCTAGCCATGGAAATCAGAGAAGAAAAAGAAAGAAAAATAATACAAATTGGAAAAGAAGAAGTAAAACTGTCACTGTTTGCAGATGACATGACAGTATACGTTGAGAATCCTAAGATGCCACCAGAAAACTGCTGGAGCTAACCAATGAATTTGGCAAAGTTGCATTATACAAAATTAATGCACAGAAATCTCTGTGTAGTGTATTTCTATACACTAACAACAAAAGATCAGAAAGAGAAATTAAGGAAACCATTGCATTCACCATTGCAAGAAAAAGAATAAAATACCTAGGAATAAACCTGCCTAAGGAGGTAAAAGACCTATATGCAGAAAACTATAAGACACTGATGAAAGAGATCAAAGATGATACCAATGGATGGAGAGATATACCATGTTCTTGGATTGGAAGAATCAATATTGTGAAAATGACTATACTACCCAAAGCAATCTACAGATTCAAAGAAATCCCTATCAAATTACCAGTGGCATATTTTACAGAACTAGAACAAAATATCTTAAAATTTGTATGGAGACACAAAGCAATCTTGAGGGGAAAAAAATGGAGCTGGAGGAATCAGACTCCCAGACTTCAGACTATACTACAAAGCTACAGTAATCAAGACAATATGATAGTGGCACAAAAACAAAAATATAGATGAATGGAACAGGATAGAAAGCCCAGAGATAAACCCATGCATATATGGTCAACTAATCTATGACAAAGGAGGCAAGGATATACAATGGAGAAAAGACATTCTCTTCAATAAGTGGTGCTGGGAAACTGGACAGCTCCATGTAAAAGAATGAAATTAGAACACTCCCTAACACTATACACATATATAAACTCAAAATGTATTGGAGACCTAAATATAAGACTGGACACTACAAAACTCTTAGAGGAAAACATAGGAAGAACACTCTATGACATAAATCACAGCAAGATCCTTTTTGATCCACCTCCTAAAGTAATGGAAATAAAAACAAAAGTAAACAAATGGAACCTAATGAAACTTAAAAGCTTTTGAAAAGCAAAGGAAACTATAAACAAGACAAAAAGACAACTCTCAGAAGGGGAGAAAATATTTGCAAATGAATCGACAGACAAAGGATTAATCTCCAAAATATATAAACAGCTCAAGGAGCTTAATATTAAAAAAAAAAACAAACAACCCCATCAAAAAATGGGCAGACCTAAATAAACATTTCTCCAAAGAAGACATACAGATAGCCAAGAAGCACACAAAAAGCTGCTCAGCATCACTAATTATTAGAGAATTGAAAATCAAAACTACAATGAGGTATCACCTCACACTAGTTAGAATGGGCATCATCAGAAAATCTACAAAGAACAAATGCTGAAGAAGGTGTGGAGAAAAGGGAACCCTCTTGCACTGTTGGTGGTAATGTAAATTGATAAAGCCACTATGGGAACTGTATGGAGGTTCCTTAAAAAACTAAAAATAGAATTACTATATGACCCAGCAATCCTGCTACTGAGCATATACCCAGAAAAAAACATAATTCAAAAAGACACATGCACCCCAATGTTTGTTGCAGCACTATTTACAATAACCAGGTCATGGAAGCAAGCTAAGAGTCCAATGACAGATTAATGGATAAAGAAGATGTGGTACCTACATACAACAGAATATTACTCAGCCATAAAAAGGAATGAAATTTGGTCATTTGTAGAGACTTGGCTGGATCTAGACACTGCCATACACAGTGAAGTAAGTCAGAAAGAGAAAAACAAATTTTGTATATAAGCGCATATATGTGGAATATAGAAAAGTGGTACAGATGAACTGGTTTGCAGGGCAGAAGTAGAGACACAGTTGTAGAGAACAAAGGTACGGACACCAAGGAGGGAAAGTGGTAGGGTGGGGGGGCAGGGGTGGGATGAATTGGGAGATTGGGATTGACATGTATACACTAATATGTATAAAATAGATAACTAATAAGAACATGCTGTATAAAAATAAATAAAATAAAATTCAAACAATAAACTCATTTATACATTAAAAATATATTTTTTAAAAGATTGTTATCCAAAATATACAAAGAACTTTTAAAATTCAACAGTAATAAAACAAATATCCCAATTAAAAAGTCATCTACGACCTTAATAGACACCTTACCAAAGAAGATATACAGATGACAAGTAAGCATATGAAAAGATGCTCCATATTATATGTCATCAGCAAAATGAAAACTACAGCAATAAAGAGATACCACTATACACTTATTAGAATGACCAGAATCCAAAACACAACACCAAATTCTGGCAAGGATGTGGAGGAACAGGAACTCTCATTCTTTGTTGGTGGGAATGCAAAATGGTACAGCCACTTTGGAAAACAGTTTAGCTGCTTCTCACAAAACTAGACACACTCTTACCATATGATCCAGCGATCAAATTTCTTGGTATTTACTCCAAAGAATTGAAAGCTTGTATTCATACAAATGCCTGCACACAGGTAATAAACAGATATTTATAGCAACTTTATTCATAAATCCCCTAATTAAAAGCTTTCCTAGAGTAGTGGAAATAAAAACAAAAATAAACAAATGGGACCTAATTAAACTTAAATGTTTTTGCACAGCAAAGGAAACCATAAATAAAACAGAAAGACAACCTACAGACTGAGAGAAAATATTGCAAATGATGCTACCCACAAGGGATTCATTTCCAAAATATACAAACTGCTCATACACCTTAATATCAAAACAACAAACAATCAAAAAATGGACAGAAGACCTAAATAGACATTTCTCCAAAGAAGACAATGATGGTCAACAGGCACATGAAAAGTTGCTCAATATCACTAATTATTAGAGAATTAGGTATCACCACATACCACTCAGAATGGCCATCATTAAGAATTCTACAAATAAATGCTGGTGAAGGTGTGGAGAAAAGGGAACCCTCCTACACTGCTGGTAGGAATGTAAATTGGTACAGCTGCTATGGAGAACAGTATGAAGAGTCCTTAAAAACTAAAAATAGAGTTACCATATGATTCTGCAATCCCACTCCTGGGGATATATCCAGAGAAAATTCTAATTCAAAAAGATACATGCACCCCAATATTCATAGCAGCACTATTTACAAGAGTCAAGACATAGAAGCAACTTAAATGTCCATAAACAGATACAGATAAAGAAGATGTGGTATATATACATACAATGGAATATTCCTCAGCCATAAAAAAGAATGAAATAATGCTATTTGCAGTAACATGCTTACCTAGAGATTATCATACTAAGTGAAGTAAGTCAGACTGAGGAAGACAAGTATCCCTTAATATCGTTTATATGTGAAATCTAAGGTATGATACAAATGAACCTATTTACAAAACAGAAATAGACTCACAGACATAGAAACTAACTTATGGTTACCAAAGTGGGGGGGGAGATAAATTAGGAGTTTGGAATTAACATATATATTATTATATATAAAATAGATAAACAACAAGGACTACTGTACAGCATAGGGAACTATATTCAATATCTTATAATAATCCATAATAGAAAGAATCTGAAATATATATATATATATATGTATATATAATACGTATATATGTGTGTGTGTGTATATATATATATATATATATATAAAACTGAATCACTTTCCTGAAACTAACAAAACATTGTAAATTAACTATACTTCAATAAAGAAATGGTTTAAAAAATTCCCAAACTCGGAAGCAACCAAGATATCCTTAAGTAGGTGAATGGATAAATAATTGTGGTACATCCAGACAATGGAATATTATTTAGCACTAAAATGAAATGAACTATCAAGCCATGAAAAGACATTGAGGAAACTTAAATGCATATTACTAAGTAGAAGAAGCCAATCGGGAAAAGATACATACTGTTGTATCCAACTATATAACATTCTGGAAAAGGCAAACTGTGGAGACAGTAAAAAGATTCATGGTTGCAAGGGTTTGGGGAAGAGGGAGTACTGAATTGGCACAGCACAGAAGATTTTTAGAACAGTGCAATTATTCTGTGTGATACTGTAGTGGTGTTAGGGGAACCACAGACTGAAACCACCCGCCCTGGCCAAGCAAGATAGTAACCACTTGCATGAGTTATCTTACAACAGGAGGTCCTGAGAAGGAACACATAACTAACAAGTTACCACCAACTGGAAAGATTTGGGAAAGGTCAATTGGAGAGAGGAGACTCCAGTCCATACATCCTACCAATCTCCCAGAATCCTCCTCACTGGAATCTATCTTGGCTGAGTGATGAGCTCGCTATCAGGAAGGACCCTGAGTCAGTGTGACCCACCAGAGACAACTCGGAAACTAAGCCCATTACCATAAAACCTGAAGCCATGAGCCATGTGGCAGAGCAGTTCTCCTGTGTTCCCTTACCTTACTGCTCTCTGCCCAGGCACCACTTCCCAATAAAGTCTCTTGCTTTGTCAGCATGTGTGTCTCACCAGACAATTTATATCCAAATGTTAGACAAGAGCCCACTCTCAGGACCTGGAAGGGGTCCCCCTTCCTGCAACAGTGGTGGATACATGTCATTATACATTTGTCTAAACCTATAGAATGTACAGCACCATGAGTGAACCCTAGTGTAAACTGCGGACACTGAATGTTAATGATGTGTCAATGTAGGTTCATAAATTGCAACAAAAGTACTATTCCAGTGGTGGATATTTATAATGAGGAGGCTATTCATGTGTGGGGGCAGGGAGTATATGGGAAATCTCTGCCTTCTGCTCAATGATGCACTGAATCCAAAACTACTCTAAAAAAAAAAAGTCTGTTACAAAAAAAGCAAGAGAAAATTAAACCCAAAGTAAGAAAAAAGAAGGAAATAATGAAGATAAAAGCAAAAGTCAATAGAAAATAAAGTTAACAAAGCCCTATAAGGTCTTTTTGGTCTGTTTTTTATGTTGTTTCTTTTTGAAAATATCAATTAGGTTGAAAATATTGGGATGGCACTTTTATATTTGAATTTTTAAAAATCTTCAGCTATTTTAATTTTTATGTGTGATGGTTAATTTTTGGTGTCAACTTGACTGAACAAAGGGATGCCCAGATAGCTGGTAAAATATTATTTCTGGGTGTGTCTATGAGGGTGTTTCTAAAAGAGATTAATATTTGAATCAGTAGACTGAATAAAGAAATTTACTTTCACCGATGTAGGTGGGCTGGATCACCCAATCCCTTGAGGCCTGGGTGGAGGAAGGGCAAATTCACTCTGAGCTTGAGCTGGATATCGTTGCTCTTGGTTCTTAGATTTTTTCAACAAATGGTGCTTGAACAACTATGTATTCACATACAAAAATAATTGAATCTAGACACAGACTTTACCCCTTCACAAAAGTTAAGTCACAATGGATCATAGACCTAAATGTAAAACACAAAACTATAAAGAGCCTAGAGGATAACATAGGAGAAAGTCTAGATAACCTTGGGTTTGGTGATGACTTTTTAGGTACAACAGCAAAGACATAGTCTTTGAATGAAAGAATTGATAAGCTAGACTTCATTAAAATTAAAAATTTCTGCTTTGTGAAAGACACTGTCAAGAGAACGAAAAGACAAGCCACAGACTGGGAGAAAATATTTGCAAAAGACATATCTGCTAAAAGATTCACATGGCTGAGAGACATCATCTCTCTCATGTCTTTTATTTTAAGGACATGGTTCCTATTCATGAGGGCTCCACCGTCATGACCTAATTATCTTCCAAAGGTCCAGTCTCCTAATACCATCACCTGGGGTTGAGGACTTCAACATATGAACTTTGGTGGTAGTGGGGGGGTGGACAAAAACATTCAGTCCACAGCATACATACTTTCCTGAAAGAGAAAAAAAGGATGACACCTTAAGGTATACTTTGAGAATTATAATAGCCATAAGTGTCTCCGTGACAATGTGTCCTAAATTTGAACATCACTCACATACTTGTTGAGGTAGGGGAGAAAAAAGTTAAGATTTGCTGAACTAGCCCAGCTAATGAAATCTCTATCTCAGAACATGAAAAGTTATCAAAACAACATTACTTGGAATAAAATCACAGAAGAATGATCACAGAACATGATCAAAGGATTGAAGAAAACCAAGAGTCCAGGTCTGTTGGCATTCACATCTTTTCCTGTGCAAGAATCCATTAGATCCTAGGCCCAAGCTTGTAGAAAGTTCTTCCTAAAAATAAACTCCACCCTTTAAGTTGAGAGAAATATTTTGTGTTTTATTTGAGTCTTTCTGAAAACTTCAGATAGCAAATTTAAAAGCAGTGTCAAAATCTTTCAAGGTAATGAAAGTTAAACAGAATTACATTTCTTAAATAAATATTTCCTTTGCTTTATTCTGACCATCTTACATTTATTTCTGGTTTATTGCTTTGAATGAGAAAAGACCAGGAGGATGTTACCTATCCAATGCAGGAGTGTGGAGTAAAATTAGTCCTGTGTCTGGGCAATGATTTGGTAAAACATACTATCAGAAGAAATTGCCAGTCCATACAACTCCATGGTTACTTTCTAGATCATACACATCTTCTATTCATTCAACAGCAAATTTATGTTTGCCATTCGCAGCAACGTGGATGGAATTGCAAGGCATTATGCTAAGTGAAATAAGTCAGACAGAGGAAGACCAGTACTGTATGATATCACTTATATGTGGAATCTAAAAAAGTACAACAAACTAGTGAATATAACGAAGAAGAAGGTACAGAGAACAAACTAGTGGTTACAAGTAGGGAGAGGGAAGGGGGAAGGGGCAATAGAGGAGTGGCGATTAAGAGGTACAAACTATTAGTTATAAAATAAACTACAACAATATATTGTACAACATGGGGAATATAGCCAATATTTTACAATAAATATAAATGGAGTATAACCTTTAAAAATTGTAAATTACTATATTGTACACCTGTAACTTATATAATATTGTACAGCAACTATACTTCAAAAAAAAAAAAAAGCCCAGCAAATTTATGACGTACCTACTATATGCCAGACACTCTGCTAGATGCTGGGGAGGTAAAGACAGTTTTCTCTTGTTTCTACTTGTTGAAATAGAAACAAGCAATGCTTGGATTTGAGCACCAAATACAAGTAAAACTTGGATGAGGGTGAAACAGAACAATGTCACTCAAATGTCCCTCTGTCTAGTTATGGGCCATTGTTAAGCTACAAATTCCAAGAGAGCAGGGGTCATGTGTGCTGTTCACTTATTTTTTAATCTCCAGTGCCTAGAAATTTCCTGGTATATGACTGATGCTCAATTAATAATTGTTGAATGAGTGAATGAAAACTAACAATAAGACCAAAAATCACTTTAGAAGAATAGTAGCAGAAGATGACAAAATATTTGAACTGCCCAAGATCTATGGAGAGTAGAAACTTGGAAGCCCTGGAGAAAGAATGATAACACCAGTGGAGATCTGACTTTTAAATACTGTTGGACTGTATTTGCCTACCTCTGAGGAAAATTTAAAAACTCACCTGACACAAAACAAAATCTGGCATGTAATTGAAGTCAATAAGTATTGGACCTTCTGGTAGTGAAGAAGTACATACCTCTTGGAGTTCACAGTCTAGCAGGAGTCAGAGAAAGAGAGATGTAACAAATAATTACAATATACATGTAAGTGCTGATAGACATAACTATAATGTGTAATGGGAGTATGAGCCAGGCTTGTTTATGTAGAACACTAAATAAATGATCACCTAATTGATAGAGTTAGCAAAATATATTTACTTGGGTACATTATAATCACTTAATTACTTGATGGGAATGACAAATATTAACAAAGAAGAGGAAATCCCATTAGAGAAAATAAGCATTCTCTTAATGGGATGGCTTTGTTTTGATCATAAATGAGTTAGATGCATTTTATTTATTCTAGGTTTTGTAAAAAAATTGTAATAAAAGCGAATCTGGCTCTTACTTCATAAAAGCAGAAAATATGCTTAATTAAGATTGCAAATCAACACAGTCCCCCTGTAAATGTGCTATTTTCACAGCTTGCCTCACACCTCTTCCACCAGCACCTAGTAATTCTTTGTGTATTTTTGTCCTCAGAGGAAATTGCTGCCATTATCTTAGGCTGCATCTAAGTAAGTTGCATGCACTCCACATTTCTGTGCTATTTTCTTCACACTCACCAACCCCATCTGCCTATCCTAGTCCTTTTGTTCTTTCCATTTGGATTTTTTTTCTATGACTACACTGAGAAAAATCCAAGAACGATACCCATTCTTTAGGAGTGTATTATCAGGATGTAAGTTAGGAATGTTTAAACTGAAGTCATCAGAGCCAAATTAAGCTTGATACATGTTGGAGGTCTTACAGTAGTGGTTCACGATTGTAATTACATAAAGTAATAATTACTGCACTTGGCTCTGTAACGTGCCAATTGGTGGAATGTTCTGGTTAATGGAAATCCGGGCATTTGAAAATGTAAAAGTCTGTGCTTGTTTTTTCTGTTGTTCTATTTGTTCCTTAGCTTTTCTGTTGTTTTTCAGTTCACGTGTGCTTTGAAATATTTTCTCCTTGCCCTTTCTTCCCCTTAAGAGAGGAATGTAAAAGTTTATAGTCACTATCCATGTGTGTGATGAAGGTACAATCTCCAAGCAAATCACACAGAAATTTCTTTCTCTGTGAGATAACAGATGACTTTGAAGACTTCATGTGCCAGAAACATCTTGCCAAAACTAAGGGACTGTTCCTGAATCTCAGGGAAGAAAAAACTTACTTTCTTAAAGAGCTTAACAATAATCAATTTTGTATCATTCATGAAGAGAGGTCTTGAGAACATGCTTATTCTTAAGCTTAAGTAACACTGAATAAAAAAGAAGTCACATGGTTATAATTTCTCTATTGTATTAGTTGGAGTCTTTTTCCATCCCTCTGCACTTCTCTCCACTGACTTCAATATCAGGGTCCATGTGGTAATACGACACCTGCCAGCAGCTGCAGCACGACATCCTTCAAAGTGCAAATGCAGTAGATTTTCAGTCTCCTCATTGACCTGAGTTGAGTCAAGAGGTTAGGTTGGGAGAATGCCCACATGACTTAGGCATAGATGATGTGCTCTTCTCTGAGCCTTAAGGGCTGAACACTGGGGAAGGATGGCTTACATGGGAAATTTATGGCATTATTAACAAAGAAGCAAAAAAGATGAAATTGGATAGTAGGCACTCATCACAAAACAAATGTCGTCTATTGATAAGTGAAAACCTGTTACTTAACAATCAGTTAACATCTTAAGCCCTTACTATTTGCCAAGGAATGTTCTACGAATGTATTGGCTCTCAAAAGAAAATAATTTTCTGTGTTTCTCTGTTACAGTAACCAATATATTTAAATAAATTTTGTTTTTTTTCTCCCACTCTTAATTCAGACACATACTTAAAAACAGTATACTTGACAAAAAATTAAAATAATAAAATATTGGAGCCTGAAAGAGTCTGGAGCTTTTTTAAAGAGATAAATACCATAGTGCAGAATTCTCCAAACCATTTTGACCAAGGTCTTCTATGAATAGAAAATTGTTGAATATATGTGTATTACTAATGAACTATATTCCTCTATGACTGTTTTAATATATTGCACATCTTACAAAATGTACACCTAAACTAGAATTATAGAAGAACATTTTAAAGATGAAGTAGGTAAAATTTTATAATGTCTTATTAGCCATGAATGCTTCATGTCATCATTTGCAAAATATTCACTTTGCAAGAGTCATCACTAACAACAGTGGGTGAAAATCCATAGTCTAGATATCCTTTTGATAATTTCACATATTTGGCCAACTTATTCCCAGTATTGCTTAAATAGATTTTTAAAAAATTCATGTAACATTGTTAATAGAAGGTTAGTAATAATTCAGAGAAAGGGTCAGTTCTGCTATTTTCTTATTTGTTTTTGCCTGAGTTATTTGCATTTGCTTCAGTTTGCTAAAGCAAACTGTTCTGTTTTGTTTCTCAAAGAAATCTTTATAAACCAATTGTCCTTTCTATATTACTTTACGTAAAATAAAACAAATAATAATAAACCCATAAAGCTTGACTGGGCACTCATCATCTGTACTGAGAGCAACAATTCTCTGTTGAGGACAACCCACTCT
>NW_006788722.1:1986389-1997157 GCF_000442215.2 Lipotes vexillifer
CTCTTTCCTCAGGACCCATCTCACAACTTAAGTGGTTCAATGAAGGGCAAGCATCCATTTATGTATTAAATATTTTAAAGGCTGATTTTTTTTTCATTTTTTAGATAAAGATGAAAATAAGTCCTAATGTTCTTTCTCCCCTGACCTGTGAACAATTCAGGCTGTCTCTGGAATATACCAATTCTACATGGGAGGCCAAAGGCTAGTAGCACAGAAAGAGGAGAGGCAACCATGGTGCATATTCTGCTCATCCAAAAAGTGAGGATTATGAGGTTGTCCTCCCAGAATTTTTGAGAGGATTACATGAGAAAATTATTTCAGTGCTGAGAAACTTTTCCTGAAGGTAGAATACTGTATCCTGATTAGGATCTGGTGTAGTCTGGAGTCAGACTACCTAAACACAAGTGCCAAATCTAGAATTTGCCAGTGGTGTAACCGTGGGCAGGTCACTTATGCCCTCCAATGCCTAGTTTCACTTGTTCAGTGAAACAATAATTTTAGTGGCACAGTCTTCCAGTATTGCTTTGAGGATTAAATGAAGTGACATTTGCAAAGCTCTTAGTACAGTTCCTGATATAAGGAGTGCTTTATAAGTGTTAGGTCTTGTTGTCATTGTTATTCTAAGGATCAATTCAGAAAAAAGAAGAAGCTCTACTTACAGTTATTTTCATTCATAGTGAACATAGCTATATAATTCTTTGGTATAAAAATATATTTATATATATGGGAATTCCCTGGTGGTCCAGTGGTTAGGACTCCACACTCTCTCTGCCAAGGGCCCAGGTTCAATCCCTGGTCTGGGAACTAAGGTCCTGCCTGCTGTGCAGTGTGAGTAAAAAAATAAAATAAAATACATTTATATATATATATATATATATATCATTATGTATATTATTTCTTTATATATATGTAAAATAAATCCTTATAATTTAGAGTGACTACTCCATCATACAGAACAGCAGTTGCAAAAGGAAGTCTGGGACTCCTGGGGTCTCCAAAACCCTTTCAGGGGCTCTGAGAGGTCAAAGCATTTTCATACACCACTAAGAAGTTATTTTTCTTTTTCACTTTTGTTCTTCTGTGAGTTTAGAGTGGCATTTTTCAGAGGGGCTATATATAAGATTACAACAGACCAAATAAAGAAGCAGACATGAGAATCTAGTTATTACCTACTGAGACAGATGTTACAGAGATTTGTAAAAATCTCCTTTACGCTTTTCTCACTGGAATTTTTTTCAATTGGAAAATCATTTTTCATAAAAATATGTCATTTATATAATGGACCTTTTATTTTTAAAACAAATTAATAAATACATAATTTAAAAGTCCTGGGCTTCTCTGGTGGCACAGTGGTTGAGAGTCCGCCTGCTGATGCAGGGGACACGGGTTCGTGCCCCGGTCCAGGAGGATCCCACATGCCGCGGAGCAACTAGGCCCGTGAGCCATGGCTGCTGAGCCTGGGCGTCCAGAGCCTTTGCTCCACAACGGGAGAGGCCGCAACAGTGAGAGGCCCGCGTACCGCGGGAAAAATATAAATAAATAAAAAAATAAATTCTCAGCTTTAATTTCCAGTAAGGTAAATTTTGATAGGTATAACCCATGTAACAAAATATGTGAGAGGTTCATTTTTTATTGATGCATAGTTGTACAATATTATATAGGTTACAGGTGTACAATATAGTGATTTACAATTTTTAAAGGTTATACTCTATTTATAGTTATTATAACTATTGGCTATATTCCCCATGTTTTACAATATATCCTTGTAGCTTAGTTTATACCTAACAGTTTGTACCTCTTAATTCCCTACCCCTGTATTTCTGCTCCCTACTTCCCTCTCCCCACTGGTAACTACTAGTTTGTTCTCTATACCTGTGAGTCTGCTTCTTTTTTGTTATATTCACTAGTTCGTTGTATTTTTTTATATTCCACATATAAGTGATATCATACAGTATAGGTCTTTCCCTGTCTGACTTATTTCACTTAGCATAATACCTTCCCAAGTCTATCCATGTTGCTGCAAATGGCAAAATTTCACTCGCTTTTATGTCTGAGTAGTATTCCATTGTATATATGCACCACACCATCGTTATCCAATCATCTGTTGACGGACACTTAGGTTCTTTTCATATCTTAGCAATGGTAAGTAATGCTGCTATGAACATTGTGGTGCATGTATCTTTTCAAATTAGTGTTTCTGTTTTTTTCAGATATATACCCAGGAGTGGAATTGCTGGGTCATATGGTAGCTCTAATTTTAGTTTTTTGAGAAACCTCCACACTGTTTTCTACAGTGGCTACACCAGTTTACATTCCCACTAACCATGTATGGAGGGTTCCCTTTTCTCCAGATCCTCTCCATTTGTTCTTTGTGTTCTTTTTGATGATAGCCATTCTGACAGGTGTGAGGTGATATTTCGTTGTGGTTTTGATTTTCATTTCCTTGATGATTAATGATATTGAACATCTATTCATGTTCCTATTGGCCATCTGCGTTTCCTCTTTGGAAAAAATGTCTATTCAGTTCTTCTTCCCTTTATTTTTTTTGGTCACACCATGCAACTTGCAGGACCTTAGTTCCTCAACCAAGGATTGAACGCGGGCCCTTAGCAGTGAAAGTGCTGAGTTCTAACCACTGGACCACCAGGGAACTCCCTTCTGCCCATTTTTAAATCAGATTATTTGTTTTTTGATGTTCAGTTGTATGAGCCATTTACATAGGTTGGATATTAATTATGTAGGGTGTTCTTAATAATTTTTGTGTAAATATAGTCCTAAAACCAAAAAGCTTGAGAGTTGCTGATACAGAAGTTGTGGATGAAAAAGCTGACATCATTTTTAGCCACTAAAATTAGTGACACATTCGATTCTCTCAGCCTGAAAGTAAACTCCAGGCTGTAGCATAAGGTTAAGCTGGATGCACAGAGCCTGCTAGGTGAGGTGGCTCTGGGATGCTGTGTAAAACACTGAGCATGCTGCCTGCTAAGTACCAAGGGATCTGTAAAAGGTAGATTGTAGTGTAGAATCATGGGGATTGAAAAGTGACACAGCTTTATTAAATATCTTGCTTAAGGCTACAGACCATAAGCAATGGAGCCAGAATACTAAATGGAACATTTGTTCTTCCTCCAAATTTTTATCTGAAGGTGAGATTTCAGATATAAAGATTTCAGAGGTTCTCAAGATTCTATTCCTGTCTTACCAGTTCCTCTGAGATGTAGTGGAAATAATAGAAAAAAATTATTATGAAACATTTGTTTATCAAATGGTAATTTCATTTGAATCTTACCATGCATCTGGTTTACCATGATTCATTTGACTAGACCTACCAGAGGCACGTTATTGGCTTTCCAGTTGTAAACTGTGCAACTTAAAGACATTATTTGTCATATCTTATAGGTCCCCTTACAGAATTGCTCAACCTAGAATCTGGATTTTCCCCATAGCATGTCTTATACAAATGTCACATTGCTCTTTTCCTTCTACATCTAGCAATATTATTGTCAACTACAAACTGGCACTTGCCATCTACCTCTACAGGATTAACTTATGAGCTGTTGTAGCCGCTGACTTTCAACACCCCTGAAAGGCATTTATGGAGGAGATCAGGAATGAAGCACTCTGTGCTCTGGGAAAAACTGGGCAAACAGGCCTTCAGATAGTTATTTTCAGGAGAAGATTTTATGAGCCCAGTTCTTGCATCTCCTCGTATCTAGAAAAGCACTAACATCCTTCACGGTGACCTCCGCTCCTCCGCATGACTAGCAGTAGCACTTATGACACTAGCGTCAACCTTCTGCAAAAATGTGCGTGATTGCGTGTTTCTCAGAGCTATCTGAGATGCTGTCTTCCAGGCTATAGTCCTCATTTTGCCCCAAATAAAACAACTCAGAGCTTTCACGTTGTGCCTTTCTTTTCACTCAACAACATTTCGGCTTCTTTTTTTTTTTTTTTTAACATCTTTATTGGGGTATAATTGCTTTACAATGGTGTGTTAGTTTCTGCTTTATAACAGAGTGAATCAGTTATACACATACATATGTTCCCATATCTCTTCCCTCTTTGTCTCCCTCCCTCCCACCCTCCCTATCCCCCCCCTCCAGGCAGCCACAAAGAACCGCCTCCCTATCCCACCCCTCCAGACAGCCACAAAGAACCGAGCCGGTTTCCCTGTGCCATGCGGCTGCTTCCCACTGGCTATCTACCTTACGTTTGTTAGTATATATATGTCCATGTCTCTCTCTCGCCCTAACACACCTCACCCTTCCCCCTCCCCATATCCTCAAGTCTGTTCTCCAGTAGGTCTCTGTCTTTATTCCTGTTTTACCCCTAGGTTCTTCATAACATTTTTTTTTTCTTAAATTCCATATATATGTGTTAGCATACGGTATTTGTCCTTCTCTTTCTGACTTACTTCACTCTGTATGACAGACTCTAGATCTATCCACCTCATTACAAATAGCTCAATTTCGTTTCTTTTTATGGCTGAGTAATATTCCATTGTATATATGTGCCACATCTTCTTTATCCATTCATCCGACGACGGGCACTTAGGTTGTTTCCATCTCCGGGCTATTGTAAATAGAGCTGCAATGAACATTTTGGTACATGACTCTTTCTGAATTCTGGTTTCCTCAGGGTATATACCTAGTAGTGGGATTGCTGGGTCATATGGTAGTTCTATTTGTAGTTTTTTAAGGAACCTCCATACTGTTCTCCATAGTGGCTGAACCAATTCACATTCCCACCAGCAGTGCAAGAGTGTTCCCTTTTCTCCACACCCTCTCCAGCATTTATTGTTTCTAGATTTTTTGATGATGGCCATTCTGACTGGTGTGAGATGATATCTCATTGTAGTTTTGATTTGCATTTCTCTAATGATTAATGATGTTGAGCATTCTTTCATGTGTTTGTTGGCAGTCTGTATATCTTCTTTGGAGAAATGTCTATTTAGGTCTTCTGCCCATTTTTGGATTGGGTTGTTTATTTTTTTGTTATTGAGCTGCATGAGCTGCCTGTAAATTTTAGAGATTAATCCTTTGTCAGTTGATTCATTTGCAAATATTTTCTCCCATTCTGAGGGCTGTCTTTTGGTCTTGTTTATGGTTTCCTTTGCTGTGCAAAAGCTTTGAAGTTTCATTAGGTCCCATTTGTTTATTTTTGTTTTTATCTCCATTACTCTAGGAGATGGGTCAAGAAGGATCTTGCTGTGATTTATGTCATAGAGTGTTCTGCCTATGTTTTCCTCTAAGAGTTTGATAGTTTCTGGCCTTACATTTAGGTCTTTAATCCATTTTGAGCTTATTTTTGTGTATGGTGTTAGGGAGTGATCTAATCTCATACTTTTACATGTACCTGTCCAGTTTTCCCAGCACCACTTATTGAAGGGGCTGTCCTTTCTCCACTGTATATTCCTGCCACCTTTATCAAAGATAAGGTGACCATATGTGCATGGGTTTATCTCTGGGCTTTCTATCCTATTCCATTGATCTATCTTTCTGTTTTTGTGCCAGTACCATACTGTCTTGATTACTGTAGCTTTGTAGTATAGTCTGAAGTCAGGCAGCCTGATTCCTCCAGCTCCATTTTTTGTTCTCAAGATTGCTTTGGCTATTCGGGGTCTTTTGTGTTTCCATACAAATTGTGAAATTTTTTGTTCTAGTTCTGTGAAAAATGCCAGTGGTAGTTTGATAGGGATTGCATTGAATCTATAGATTGCTTTGGGGAGTAGAGTCATTTTCACAATGTTGATTCTTCCAATCCAAGAACATGGTATATCTCTCCATCTGTTTGTATCATCTTTAATTTCTTTCATCAGTGTCTTATAATTTTCTGCATACAGGTCTTTTGTCTCCTTAGGTAGGTTTATTCCTAGATATTTTATTCTTTTTGTTGCAATGGTAAATGGGAGTGTTTTCTTGATTTCACTTTCAGATTTTTCATCGTTAGTATATAGGAATGCCAGAGATTTCTGTGCATTAATTTTGTATCCTGCTACTTTACCAAATTCATTGATTAGCTCTAGTAGTTTTCTGGTAGCATCTTTAGGATTCTCTATGTATAGTATCATGTCATCTGCAAACAGTGACAGCTTTACTTCTTCTTTTCCGATTTGGATTCCTTTTATTTCCTTTTCTTCTCTGATTGCTGTGGCTAAAACTTCCAAAACTATGTTGAATAAGAGTGGTGAGAGTGGGCAACCTTGTCTTGTTCCTGACCTTAGTGGAAATGCTTTCAGTTTTTCGCCATTGAGGATGATGTTGGCTGTGGGCTTGTCATATACGGCCTTTATTATATTGAGGAAAGTTCCCTCTACACCTACTTTCTGCAGGGTTTTTATCATAAATGGGTGTTGAATTTTGTCAAAAGCTTTCTCTGCATCTATTGAGATGATCATATGGTTTTTCTCCTTCAATTTGTTAATATGGTTAATCACATTGATAGATTTGCGTATATTGAAGAATCCTTGCATTCCTGGAATAAACCCCACTTGATCATGGTGTATGATCCTTTTAATGTGCTGTTGGATTCTGTTTGCTAGTATTTTGTTGAGGATTTTTGCATCTATGTTCATCAGTGATATTGGCCTGTAGTTTTCTTTCTTTGTGACATCCTTGTCTGGTTTTGGTATCAAGGTGATGGTGGCCTCGTAGAATGAGTTTGGGAGTGTTCCTCCCTCTGCTATATTTTGGAAGAGTTTGAGAAGGATAGGTGTTAGCTCTTCTCTAAATGTTTGATAGAATTCGCCTGTGAAGCCATCTGGTCCTGGGCTTTTGTTTGTTGGAAGATTTTTAATCACAGTTTCAATTTCAGTGTTTGTGATTGGTCTGTTCATATTTTCTATTTCTTCCTGATTCAGTCTTGGCAGTTTGTGCATTTCTAAGAATTTGTCCATTTCTTCCAGATTGTCCATTTTATTGGCATAGAGTTGCTTGTAGTAATCCCTCATGATTTTTTTTATTTCTGCAGTGTCAGTTGTTACTTCTCCTTTTTCATTTCTGATTCTATTGATTTGAGTCTTCTCCCTTTTTTTCTTGATGAGTCTGGCTAATGGTTTATCTATTTTGTTTATCTTCTCAAAGAACCAGCTTTTAGTTTTATTGATCTTTGCTATTGTTTCCTTCATTTCTTTTTCATTTATTTCTGATCTGATTTTTATGATTTCTTTCCTTCTGCTAACTCTGGGGTTTTTTTGATCTTCTTTGTCTAATTGCTTGAGGTGCAAGGTTAGGTTGTTCATTCGAGATGTTTCCTGCTTCTTAAGGTGGGCTTGCATTGCTATAAACTTCCCTCTTAGAACTGCTTTTGCTGCATCCCATAGGTTTGGGGTCGTTGTATCTCCATTGTCATTTGTTTCTAGGTATTTTTTGATTTCCTCTTTGATTTCTTCAGCGATCACTTCGTTATTAAGTAGTGTATTCTTTAGCTTGCATGTGTTTGTATTTTTTACACATCTTTTCCTATAATTGATATCTAGTCTCATGGCATTGTGGTCGGAAAAGATACTTGATACAATTTCAATTTTCTTAAATTTACCAAGGCTTGATTTGTGACCCAAGATATGATCTATCCTGGAGAATGTTCCATGAGCACTTGAGAAAAATGTGTATTCTGTTGTTTTTGGATGGAGTGTCCTATAAATATCAATTAAGTCCATCCTGTTTAATGTATCATTTAAAGCTTGTGTTTCCTTATTTATTTTCATTTTGGATGATCTGTCCATTGGTGAAAGTGGGGTGTTGAAGTCCCCTACTATGAATGTGTTACTGTCGATTTCCCCTTTTATGGCTGCTAGTTTTTGCCTTATGTATTGAGGTGCTCCTATGTTGGGTGCATAAATATTTACAATTGTTATATCTTCTTCTTGGATCGATCCCTTAATCATTATGTAGTGTCCTTCTTTGTCTCTTCTGATAGTCCTTATTTTAAAGTCTATTTTGTCTGATATGAGAATTGCTACTCCAGCTTTCTTTTGGTTTCCATTTGCATGGAATATCTTTTTCCATCCCCTTACTTTCAGTCTGTATGTGTCTCTAGGTCTGAAGTGGGTCTCTTGTAGACAGCATATATATGGGTCTTGTTTTTGTATCCATTCAGCCAATCTGTGTCTTTTGGTGGGAGCATTTAGTCCATTTACATTTAAGGTAATTATCGATATGTATGTTCCTATTCCCATTTTCTAAATTGTTTTGGGTTCGTTATTATAGGACTTTTCCTTCTCTTGTGTTTTTGTCTAGAGAAGTTCCTTTAGCATTTGTTGTAAAGCTGGTTTGGTGGTGCTGAACTCTCTCAGCTTTTGCTTGTCTGTAAAGGTTTTAATTTCTCCATCAAATCTGAATGAGATCCTTGCTGGGTAGAGTAATCTTGGTTGCAGGTTTTTCTCCTTCATCACTTTCAGTATGTCCTGCCACTCCCTTCTGGCTTGTAGAGTTTCTGCTGAGAGATCAGCTGTTAACCTTATGGGGATTCCCTTGTGTGTTATTTGTTGTTTTTCCCTTGCTGCTTTTAATATGCTTTCTTTGTATTTAGTTTTTGACAGTTTGATTAATATGTGTCTTGGCGTATTTCTCCTTGAATTTATCCTGTATGGGACTCTCTGTGCTTCCTGGACTTGATTAACGATTTCCTTTCCCATATTAGGGAAGTTTTCAACTATAATCTCTTCAAATATTTTCTCAGTCCCTTTCTTTTTCTCTTCTTCTTCTGGAACCCCTATAATTCGAATGTTGGTGCGTTTAATGTTGTCCCAGAGGTCTCTGAGACTGTCCTCAGTTCTTTTCATTCTTTTTTCTTTATTCTGCTCTGCAGTAGTTATTTCCACTATTTTATCTTCCAGGTCACTTATCCGTTCTTCTGCCTCATTTATTCTGCTATTGATCCCATCTAGAGTATTTTTCATTTCATTTATTGTGTTGTTCATCATTGTCTGTTTCATCTTTATTTCTTCTAGGTCCTTGTTAACTGCTTCTTGCATTTTGTCCATTCTATTTCCAAGATTTTGGATCATCTTTACTATCATTATTCTGAACTCTTTTTCAGGTAGACTGCCTATTTCCTCTTCATTTGTTAGGTCTGGTGGGTTTTTATCCTGCTCCTTCATCTGCTGTGTGTTTTTCTGTCTTCTCATTTTGCTTATCTTACTGTGATTGGGTTCACCTTTTTGCAGGCTGCAAGTTCGTAGCTCCCGTTGTTTTTGATGTCTGTCTCCAGTGGCTAAGGTTGGTTCAGTGGGTTGTGTAGGCTTCCTGGTGGAGGGGACTAGTGGCTGTGTTGTGGTGTATGAGGCTAGATCTTGTCTCTCTAGTGGGCAGGTCCACGTCTGGTGGTGTGTTTTGGGGTGTCTGTGGACTTATTATGATTTTAGGCAGCCTCTCTGCTAGTGGGTGGGGTTGTGTTCCTGTTTTGCTATATGGTTGGCATAGGTTGTCCAGCACTGTAGCTTGCTGGTCGTTGAGTGAAGCTGGGTGCTGGTGTTGAGATGGAGATCTCTGGGAGATTTTCGCCGTTTGATATTATGTGGGGCTGGGAGGTCTCTTCTTGACGAGTGTTCTGAAGTTGGCTCTCCCACCTCAGAGGCAGAGTCCTGACTCCTGGCTGGAGCAGCAAGAGCCTTTCATCCACTCGGCTCAGAATAAAAGGGAGAGAAAGTAGAGAGAATTAGTAGAAGTAGGAGGAAATAGGAAAGAAAGAAAGAAAGAAAGAAAGAGAGGAGGGAAGGAAGGAAGGAGGGAAGGAAGAAAGAAAGAAAGAAGAAAAGAAAGGAAGAAGGCAAGAAGGAAAGAAAGGAGGGAGGGAGGGAGGAGGGAAGGAAGGAAGGAATGAGGGAAGGAAGGAAAAAATACAGAAAGAAAGAAGATACAGTAAAATAAAATAAAGTATAATAAAGTTATTGAATTAAAAAAATAATTATTTAGAGGAAAAAAAAAAGGGAAGGATAGAACCTTAGGACAAATGGTGGAAGCAAAGTTATAGAGACAAAATCTTACATAGAAGCATACACATATACCCTCACAAAAAGAGGTAAAGTGGAAAAAATCATAAAACTTGCTCTCCAAGTCCACCTCCTCAATTTGGGACGATTCGTTGTCTCAAAAAGGGAAGGAAGGAAGGAAAGATAGAAAGAAGGTAAAGTATAACAGAGTTCTTTAAATTAAAATTAATTATTAAGAAAAAAATTAAAAAAAAAAATGGTCGGATAGAACGCTGGGACAAATGGTGGAAGCAAACCTATACAGACAAGATCTCACACAGAAGCATACACATACACATTCACAAAAAGAGGAAAAGGGGAAAAAATCATAGATCTTGCTCTAGAAGTCCGCCTCCTCAATTTGGGATGATTCGCTGTCTATTCATGTATTCCACAGAGGCAGGGTACATCAAATTGATTGTGTAGCTTTAATCCGCTGTTTCTGAGGCTGCTGGGAGAGATTTCCCTTTTTCTTCTTTGTTCTCACAGCTCACAGGGGCTCAGCTTTCGACTTGGCCCTGCCTCTGCGTGTAGGTCGCTGGAGGGCGTCTGCTTTTTGCTCAGACAGGACGGCGTTAAAGGAGCCGCTGACTCGGGGGCTCTGGCGCTCTCAGGCCGGGGGCAGGGAGGGGCACGGAGTGCGGAGCGGTCCTGCGGCGGCAGAAGTCGGCGTGACGTTGCCCCAGCCTGAGGCCCGCCGTGTGTTCTCCCTGAGAAATTGTCCCTGGATCCCGGGAACCTGGCAGTGGCGGGCTGCACAGGCTCCCCGGAAGAGGGGTGGGGGCAGTGACCTGTGCT
>NW_006788722.1:1997406-2000403 GCF_000442215.2 Lipotes vexillifer
TGTATTTAGGTGCTCCTATGTTGGGGGCATAAGTATTTACAATTGTTATATCTTCTTCTTGGATCGATCCCTTAATCATTATGTAGTGTCCTTCTTTGTCTCTTCTGATAGTCCTTATTTTAAAGTCTATTTTGTCTGATATGAGAATTGCTACTCCAGCTTTCTTTTGGTTTCCATTTGCATGGAATATCTTTTTCCATCCCCTTACTTTCAGTCTGTATGTGTCTCTAGGTCTGAAGTGGGTCTCTTGTAGACAGCATATATATGGGTCTTGTTTTTGTATCCATTCAGCCAATCTGTGTCTTTTGGTGGGAGCATTTAGTCCATTTACATTTAAGGTAATTATCGATATGTATGTTCCTATTCCCATTTTCTAAATTGTTTTGGGTTCGTTATTATAGGACTTTTCCTTCTCTTGTGTTTTTGTCTAGAGAAGTTCCTTTAGCATTTGTTGTAAAGCTGGTTTGGTGGTGCTGAACTCTCTCAGCTTTTGCTTGTCTGTAAAGGTTTTAATTTCTCCATCAAATCTGAATGAGATCCTTGCTGGGTAGAGTAATCTTGGTTGCAGGTTTTTCTCCTTCATCACTTTCAGTATGTCCTGCCACTCCCTTCTGGTTTGTAGAGTTTCTGCTGAGAGATCAGCTGTTAACCTTATGGGGATTCCCTTGTGTGTTATTTGTTGTTTTTCCCTTGCTGCTTTTAATATGCTTTCTTTGTATTTAGTTTTTGACAGTTTGATTAATATGTGTCTTGGCGTATTTCTCCTTGAATTTATCCTGTATGGGACTCTCTGTGCTTCCTGGACTTGATTAACTATTTCCTTTCCCATATTAGGGAAGTTTTCAACTATAATCTCTTCAAATATTTTCTCAGTCCCTTTCTTTTTCTCTTCTTCTTCTGGAACCCCTATAATTCGAATGTTGGTGCGTTTAATGTTGTCCCAGAGGTCTCTGAGACTGTCCTCAGTTCTTTTCATTCTTTTTTCTTTATTCTGCTCTGCAGTAGTTATTTCCACTATTTTATCTTCCAGGTCACTTATCCGTTCTTCTGCCTCATTTATTCTGCTATTGATCCCATCTAGAGTATTTTTCATTTCATTTATTGTGTTGTTCATCATTGTCTGTTTCATCTTTATTTCTTCTAGGTCCTTGTTAACTGTTTCTTGCATTTTGTCCATTCTATTTCCAAGATTTTGGATCATATTTACTCTCATTATTCTGAATTCTTTTTCAGGTAGGCTGCCTATTTCCTCTTCGTTTGTTAGGCCTGGTGGGTTTTTATCTTGCTCCTTCAACTGCTGTGTGTTTCTCTGTCTTCTCATTTTGCTTATCTTACTGTGATTGGGTTCACCTTTTTGCAGGCTGCAAGTTCGTAGCTCCCGTTGTTTTTGATGTCTGTCTCCAGTGGCTAAGGTTGGTTCAGTGGGTTGTGTAGGCTTCCTGGTGGAGGGGACTAGTGGCTGTGTTGTGGTGTATGAGGCTAGATCTTGTCTCTCTAGTGGGCAGGTCCACGTCTGGTGGTGTGTTTTGGGGTGTCTGTGGACTTATTATGATTTTAGGCAGCCTCTCTGCTAGTGGGTGGGGTTGTGTTCCTGTCTTGCTATATGGTTGGCATAGGTTGTCCAGCACTGTAGCTTGCTGGTCGTTGAGTGAAGCTGGGTGCTGGTGTTGAGATGGAGATCTCTGGGAGATTTTCGCCGTTTGATATTATGTGGGGCTGGGAGGTCTCTTCTTGACGAGTGTTCTGAAGTTGGCTCTCCCACCTCAGAGGCAGAGTCCTGACTCCTGGCTGGAGCAGCAAGAGCCTTTCATCCACTCGGCTCAGAATAAAAGGGAGAGAAAGTAGAGAGAATTAGTAGAAGTAGGAGGAAATAGGAAAGAAAGAAAGAAAGAAAGAAAGAAAGGAGGGAAGGAAGGAAGGAGGGAAGGAAGAAAGAAAGAAAGAAGAAAAGAAAGGAAGAAGGCAAGAAGGAAAGAAAGGAGGGAGGGAGGGAGGAGGGAAGGAAGGAAGGAATGAGGGAAGGAAGGAAAAAATACAGAAAGAAAGAAGATACAGTAAAATAAAATAAAGTATAATAAAGTTATTGAATTAAAAAAATAATTATTTAGAGAAAAAAAAAAAGGGAAGGATAGAACCTTAGGACAAATGGTGGAAGCAAAGTTATAGAGACAAAATCTTACATAGAAGCATACACATATACCCTCACAAAAAGAGGTAAAGTGGAAAAAATCATAAAACTTGCTCTCCAAGTCCACCTCCTCAATTTGGGACGATTCGTTGTCTCAAAAAGGGAAGGAAGGAAGGAAAGATAGAAAGAAGGTAAAGTATAATAGAGTTCTTTAAATTAAAATTAATTATTAAGAAAAAAATTTAAAAAAAAAAAAGATCGGATAGAACGCTGGGACAAATGGTGGAAGCAAACCTATACAGACAAGATCTCACACAGAAGCATACACATACACATTCACAAAAAGAGGAAAAGGGGAAAAAATCATAGATCTTGCTCTAGAAGTCCGCCTCCTCAATTTGGGATGATTCGCTGTCTATTCATGTATTCCACAGAGGCAGGGTACATCAAATTGATTGTGTAGCTTTAATCCGCTGTTTCTGAGGCTGCTGGGAGAGATTTCCCTTTTTCTTCTTTGTTCTCACAGCTCACAGGGGCTCAGCTTTCGATTTGGCCCTGCCTCTGCGTGTAGGTCGCTGGAGGGCGTCTGTTTTTTGCTCAGACAGGACGGGGTTAAAGGAGCCGCAGACTCGGGGGCTCTGGCGCACTCAGGCGGGGTGAGGGAGGGGCACAGAGTGCGGGGCGGGCCTGCGGCGGCAGAAGTCGGCGTGACGTTGCACCAGCCTGAGGCCCGCCGTGTGTTCTCCCTGAGAAATTGTCCCTGGATCCCGGGAACCTGGCAGTGGCGGGCTGCACAGGCTCCCCGGAAGAGGGGTGGGGATAGTGACCTGTGCTCGCACACAGGCCCCCCGGTGGCGGCAGCAGCAGCC
>NW_006788722.1:2000626-2009250 GCF_000442215.2 Lipotes vexillifer
TCTGGAGTTCCTTTAGGCAGCGCTCTTAAAACCCCTCTCCTCGCGCCCCAGGAAACAAAGAGGGAAGAAAAAGTCTCTTGCCTCCTCAGCAGGTGCAGACTTTTCCCCGGACTCCCTCCCGGCTAGCCGTGGCGCACTAACCCCTTCGGGCTATGTTCAAGCCGCCAACCCCAGTCCTCTCCCTGAGCTCCGACCGAAACCCGAGTCTCGGCTCGCAGCCCCGCCCATCTCGGCGGGCGAGCACACAAGCCTCTCGGGCTGGTGAGTGCCGGTCGGCACCGATCCTCTGTGCGGGAATCTCTCCGCTTTGCCCTCCGCACCCCTGTTGCTGTGCTCTTCTCCGCGGCTTCGAAGCTCCCCGCTCCGCCTCCCGCAATCTCTTCGGCTTCTTATTTATTTATTTAGAGAGTGAGAGATTGTTAAATACATCCACTTAGGAACAATGGCATATTGAAGCTGACTGTAACCCCTCAACTAGTGAAAATTAACAGCTAAGGAGTCTCCATTCTTACTGTAATCTCTACATTTTTAAAACGCATGCTGGGAGTTAAACACTCAATTCTGTTTGAAATCAGCTTTTCAAGGTGATTTGTGACTGTGTATTACTTCAAGCTTGTGGTGGAGGGCAATAATTTGTTTATTCTGTTCATTTTTCTTTAATAGTAGTAGAAGCTGTGTTTGAGTTTTCACTGCCCCCCTTAGCTCCCATGAATTCTAAGGATATTTAAATAATAACAGCTATCAGAGCATCATAGGAAATTTTGAGACAGCTTAATCCTTTGCCAGTGCAGGCAGTTCTAAAGCAGCTGATAATTTAATAATGTTTTTGTCTTGCAAAAGTGGTCTGTAGGCTTAATTTGCTTGCAGCAACAGAAAGTGAATGCTTTCACTTGTCTCCTGTAGCTTTCCTCCAGGTTATAGTTGTGGCAATGATTTACAGAAAATATTTTTCAAGATGTAATTTCCATCTGCAATGCTTTATGCAGAAAGTCTCAGCCACAAAAGTATGGGTTGTAGGAGAGGTAAAATAATTTTCTGTCCAGCCTTCCCAGTTCTTGGGTGAGACTCCCCCTGTAACAAAAGACAGATTAACAGAAGAAAAAAAAAATGTTATTATGTATGGACATACGGGAGCCCCACAAAGATATGAGACTCAAAATGTGGCCAGACATTTGAGGCTTATATGCCATCCAGGGCTAAGGTAAGGGATAGGGACCTGGAGCTGCAAAACAAGGAAGACAATTCACCTGGAAGGTGAGAAGAGGAAATGTTTGGTAAACAAAGTTTGCCCTGGCCTGCAGATAAGTCTCTCAGGGATAAAAGTTATCTCCAGTAATGGTGCTCTTCTGGGACAGGAGTCCCTTCTAACATAAATTTCTTTTACAAATGTAAATTTTCCTTACAAAGGATAAGTTTTACTCTGTTTTCAGAGCTCATCTGTCTGCAGTTTCTTAAAAATTATCAGCTCAAAATAATCCTTATGCCAAAGAGGCATATGGAGGGGGGGCACCTCCTGCTACCCTGTACTGTGAAGTCTGCAGAAGAGCAGAGTGTAGTATTAGTTAATAGTCAGACAAGCCTGTGTGGTCTCAGTCCCACTGACCCCATGCCATCGGGGCAGGTCACTCCACTGCCTGCAAACTACAAACTATAAATTAGGCCTGTAAATAATTTCTACATGCTTTGCTATGCAGATTAAATACGGCCAGGTTTGTTAACACCTACTACAATTTTCAATACCTAATTAGCACTACATACATATTCACCATTTTTATTATTTCATAGGATATGGGTTCTGAGGGCAGAGAGAGAGAGAAGGGTAGGGAAAGGATGAAGAGAGAAAAAAAGAAAGTTTAATGTGACAAGAGAAAATAATGAGTTTTTTTTCTTTTTTTAAGAAGAGATAGTTTGGTAAACAGGAATAGGAAAAGGTCTTTTGACTGTGACAATTGAGAAAAAAAATTAATGAAAAGCTTAAATCAGTTACCAAAACCTATATTGGGTTTAGAACCCAAGTCAGAGATTTCTTGTCAAAACTGTACGGTTTGGACAAGCACAGATAAAATTATTTGGATCTATATTTTTCTATAAAGTCTCGAAGAACCAATTGCTTCTAGAGAGTTGGGTTTCTCTGGAGGCTGGAAGTATGAAGGGCTCCTGGAATCTGCCTTGAGGTTTGGCCTCTTGGGAATTTGGCTATCTAGCTTTTTGGAAATGTTCCGCCCCCAGATTCTTTCAGAAACACCGAAGCTATTTTATATTATGGTAACGAAGTCGAAACAGATCTGTTACCAAAACTCTGCCCAGAGAAGAATATGATTTCCAGGATTTTCAGCAAACAACCTTGATCTAAGTCATCTCCTTCTATCACCACCTCCCAAAGCACGTACTTAATTCTTAAGATGGTTTTTAGAGTCCTGATAAATACCAGGGTATTTATTCTTCCTTTGAAAAAAAGAAAAAGAAAATTGTCCTCCTGTGCTATTTTGTATTTCAGGTTTGAGTAGCTTGGGAAAAAGAGTACAATACAGAAGTTTGAATTATATTTGGATTAAACTCATGGAGCTTTACACATTCTGCAAGTAAAATCTAAAACAAAAAAACCAAAAGCTAAAAACAAATCTGACTGTCCGACTGTGGGATATTGGAGAAATGAAAGGGCTTGCTTTTATATTTAGGGGTTAGTACTACAGTTCGAATTGAGCACATAAGCATACCTCTCTGATTGATATTCCAGTTGAATGGGCAGTGGAACTTTCACATATTTAAATTCTTCATTATAAAATGGCTCATTTTCTTTCCCCTCTATTAAATAATGCATATGGTTGAGAGTTCTACCAGCTGGCTGTAAGCAGCTATGGGTTGAATTATAATTGCAAGCGACTGCTGTGTAAAATCAGGTAAGTTGTCTTCTCACTGTCATCTGGGTGCCTTAAAGATAAAGCAAGAAGGCCTTTTTTGAGCTTAGAAAACCCTCAAGGAAAACTTATTTTTCCTGGAAAAAAAACAAAGTAAAGGGAATCAAAATGCCTCCTGTGGAAACCTGAAGTAAATCAACAGACAGACATTTTCCAATGATGAATAAACTAGGATCCCTTTACGTCACCTCAGCCATTTGTAAAGAATGGTGGGTCTGAAAATATTCATCTACTGATCTTTCATGAACCATTGTCTTGTACTGTTTGGCTCAAACTCTAAGAAAGTAATCTAAGGTCAAGAAGACATGGTAAATACACCATCTCTAGCTTAGAAGTCACCCAATAACATGTCAATGCTTATACTGTAACATGTCTCTACTCCCAGATTTAGTCATGCTTACAAAGAGATTTACGTGGACTGACTCCATTCTGATTTAGGCTTAATAAGGCCTATAAAATCCCTTTATGTATAATTATACAGCATCCACTCATTCATTCAACAAATATTTATTGAGTTGTTTACTCTCTACCAAGTGCTGTTCTATGTGCATTGAATTCTGCTCCCCAGATATCACTAACAAACCTGCTGACAAGACCAAACTGAGTGTATTGAGTTCATTGGTAAGAGGCATCACCAGTTTGACCAAGCAGCACCTTCCTCTAATGAGGAAGGCAAGGGTGGGATTTATTGAGAATTGGAAGCTTGATTTAAGGCAGGTATTTCCGTGGGAGGAGGAGCCTTGATTAGGATTGGGTAAGGATTTAAGAGTTTATAATTGGTGGAAAGAGTAAGGTGAGGATTTCTGAGGCAAGGGATTCAAAGAATCTTTAGCAGTTAACTGTCTTGTGACTTCTAGTGAACAATTTGTAGGGGTTCAAAATAATCACTCTAAAGTATGACACTTTGGTATATTGATTATTTTAAATTAAAGGTACTTGAGGAATAGCCAATGCAAAAATAACACTCTGATGCTTCCTTTGACCTCCTAGGAAGCAGGGGATAAATCTCCAATGTGAAAGTTACCTTCCCTGTACCAAGAGAGCAGAAGGTATCCTTATCACCAAAGGCAGGGAATTTAGGGACAAAGAGGCCATATAAACAAATCTTGTTATTCCTTCACCATTTTACTACCCCAAGCCCAAATCCCCTTGTTTAGTCAATTTTCACAAATTTATTTTTTCTTTGTCTAAAAGGTATAAAAGCTTCCTTCTCTAGTCACTTTGAGTCTCATTTTTGTGGGGCTCCTGCATGAATGTAAGTAATTAAATTGGGTTTCCTCTGTTAACCCGCCTTTAAAAAAAATTTACTGGGGGGCTTCAGCCAAGAACCTAGAAATGAAGAGAAAAGATTATTTTTCTTCCCTACAAGTTGAGAGGTCTTTCTGGAAGTTAATGGAATGAATAATCAAGTTATGTGCCTGAGCAAGAGTCTCCTCGAATGGGAGGAGAATGAAGACAATGGGGTGGTGAGGTCATGTGACTATAGTCAGGAAGCTGTGTGTGGGAGTGAGGATGGGGGTAGGTAATTTCTGGCACTTGGGATCCACCAGCGGACAAAATGGTATAAGTTCTCACATTTTGGAGTTTACATTCTAGGAAATTCAATCAACTTCAGATTATGAATAAAACTGAATAGCTTAAATTGTGTGCCAGTTACTGATTTATTCTTTCACAGTTCAAATTTAGAGTTAGCCAGACATTATTTCTTCATTAGATCACTCAACAAGGCTTTTTGTACTCTACCAAATGCCTGGCCTTGGACTAGGTGTGATGGAGAGACTGTCCTCAAAAATTTCATTGTCTAGTGGATGACACCAGCTTATAGATAGATGCCTATAAAAATGAGCTAGTAAGTGATGCCTAAGAAAGAGTTATTTATCTGATAAAATTAGTATTTGTTCTAGCATAGTGTTCTACTTAGAAAAGTACTAATCTTACAATGGCAATTCATGAAAACGAAGTGAATGGGGCAAAAAGTGAATCCACAGGCTGCTTTATAACTGTTCTAAGATTGATAAATCTGTTTCAAAGGGACTATGCCTTTGAATAAGACCCAAGGTCATTGCATTTACTTGTTCTTATGACTAAGCATGAATAAATTGCTGCTGTGTCTCCTGTTCCATTTCCCCACACTGCTATATTATTATGCAGGTGGTTTTAACACGTAAAGGATTTACAAAAGTCACAGGACTTCTACAGCCTGGCAGACAGGGTGATAAGTAAAGTGACTAGCCAACCAGCCAGCCTAAGGCAACCAGAAGTGGGAACTGAGTTTAAATGGAGAGTGTGTGCACACCCTGCCTAAAGGGATTCACATTGCCCTTGGGGGAAAATGTGCAGACCTGCCAAAGAAAGGTCTGTAGCCCTGATTCTGCCTGCCAGTGACCAGCTTCTTAGCCCTGATTAATCAGTAAATAAGTGTCACAGGCATTTCCCACTCAGTGCACTGGGATCTCCTGGTAGACTGAGATGCCTGTCTTGGTAGATGGGAAGCTTCCATGTGCTTCCCTGCTCTACCAGGGACTTGACCATTTGCCATCTTTCCTTCTATTTCAGAATTCCCCTATGCCGGGAGATCTCAAAATATAAGGCAAGTAAAGGTGTTATAAGTTTTGATTTTACATAAAAGTTATGCAGTAATCATTTCACCAGGAACAATTCACCTAGAGAATAAAGATAAAACAATCCTTTTGGTTTCAAATATTGGTCACTATACTATCATTGAGATATATTTAATACTTATTCATCTTGTTTAATGTACCTCTTCCAAATGTCATTCTAACTTCAAAATTGTGTTTGTGCATATCATAAAACCTAAAACTAAAAAGATCTGTGTTCATAAACTATTGAAACTGAAAGAGATGTTAATGCCCATACAGCTCTAATCTCCCATTTTCAGATGAACAGTCACAGAGATGGATCTATGTAATCCAATTGTCAAGCATGTTAGAGGTGGAGCCAAAGTCATACCTAGAGGTCTTTGGCCAATGTGTACCTTTCTGCATTTCCTAAGGAGTTTTTCTTCTAAGGAGACAATGTAACAAAGTAGATAGAACTATCTTCTTTTTGAAATTGCTTTTACAAACTAACAAAGTAATATACAGAAATCTATAAGGTAAAATATAAAAGCTCTAAGCTTTCCTTTCTTCACTCCTAATTTATTATTCTTACAGCTATCTTTTCATGCATGTATATAGCATATACAATACATGTATACTTATTTAATTTTTGTTTGTTATTGCCAAAATGGGGTTATACTTTTGTAATTTGATTTTTTTCCAATAATATATCATAGGTATCTTTCCATATACAACTTATTATTTCTTTATCTGCAGAGCATTCCATGGTGAGTGGGCCATATCTTATTCTCAACACTCCCTTATTTATGGATAGTTAGATTGTCATCAGTTTGGGGCTAGTATAAAAAATGTTTCAATGTACACATTTGTCATATATTCTTTAAGGGGGTTACTAATATTTCTATGGTAGAGATTCCCAAACATGGAATTTCTGAGACACAGTGTTTTGCCATTGTAAATTTTGGTAGGTACTACCAAATTGCCATGCCAAAAAAAAAAAAAAAAAAAAAAAAAGCCTACACCCAGCAGCAGCAGTGAATGTGAGAGCTCTCTCCAACACTGTCAAGGATAGCATTTGCACTACTCTATTTACAGGAAGCAAGTTCCTGAGTCTTAATAGGAACTAAACTAAACATAACGGGAGGAATTTACTGAACCAAACTTGAGAAGGGCAGGGGTAATACCGGTTTTAGGGTGGTCTATAATTGGGGACTTTAATGTCACCACCAGAGTGCACTCCCATCTCCCCCCGCCCACCCCATGACCTTCTGCGTGTAGCGTTATCTCAGCCGGCTTCTCCAGGAGCCCTCCCCTCAGTTTCTGAGAAACAACATGCTTCTGACTTCATATTCTAACAGTTCCGTAAATTAGGAGGAAAAGAGGCTTCTTTCTCCTAACTTCAGTTTGAAAAACCCTAGGGAAGATTCAGATTGGCCCAGTTTACATGACACAAGCTCCCGACTTGGACCGATTACTGAGGTGGGGGAAGGGAAGTGTTCTAATGGGATCGCCTGGAGGCAGGTACCCTGCCCACTCCTGTGCTTGATAGCTTCAAAAGGGGCAAAGCAAGTGTTGGACAGTCAGTATGTAGGTGTATATGTATATACACATACAGCCATGACTAAATTTAATTGATAACTATAATTAATTGATACCTGTTTGAGATCATGGTCCAGATTTTTACAGGTAAAACAATTTTCAAGTTGTTCAGATGTTTAAACAACCGCCATGGACACCATCTGTTAGCCTAGAATGTCTGTTCCTTAAAGGTTTGTTTAACAAACCTTTGTTGTAACAAGTTCAGAGTGATTTCTATTAACACCCTTTTTATTATATCTCCACAGAACACGTCTGAGCTATAAAGAAATATAAAATACCAGGAATGGTAAAATTCATCATAAATGCCTTTTTGTTTTGGCCTCACTTCAATTCCTTAAAACTTGTCTGACAGAGTGGAAATCCAGGGTTTTACTAAGTTCTGGCACAGTTGATCAAAATTGGCTATTGTCTAATCACTCAATAAAGACTCACAAAATAGGAACATGGATGCAGAGAGTCATGATGGTTACTTCTCTTTTGGATCCCAGTTAACTGACTGTTCTGACAGTGGAATCACTGGATCTGTGTGGGAGGATCCCCTTTGTTTCTTACTGTCTGTGCACCTTCATCCAGGGCAACAGAGGAACAAGGGGTGTGGGAGAGCAGCCCGGGTTTGTATTGTGGCCCTGACTCTTACTAGTTGTGCCACCTTGAGTCAGTTGTGTGAATCATCCCCCAGATGACTTGTGAGGATGCCCTCACAAACTCCCGAAATTGAGTATGATTCACATTCCAAGATTCCTTCACACAATATTGGGCACTTAATAAGATGGAGCACAGAGAGTGCTGTGCTGGAGGACAGGCAGTATGGCCAGGGGTGGTGGGGGACTCTTCAGAGGAGAAGAACCGGGGGTGCCAGGGCTATGGAGGAGAAGGAGGGACGATTCTGGCACTCGGTTAACTTTATTTCGTTAAATCCACTCGACAACCTATGAGGAAGATTTCATTGTTCTGAAACTATGAATGGAGGAACAGCTATCTCTAAAAACAAATGTTTTAGGATTGGAATAGCTTTGAATCCACACATGAATTTGGGAGAGATTTTTTTTTGCCATAAGGCACCTTATACCTTACCATAAACGACACTCTAAAATTGCTTTGCAAAGCAAATGGATTATGTGTGTCCAGCAAGAAAAAGAGCAGAAAGGAAATCTGTTACTTAATAGCTCGTTGCCATCAGTGATGAAGGAGTACATCTCATTGCTTTTCCCTCTACATTTTGCCTATCAGCTTCCCCACACTCAGCCCAGTCACCCAAGCTCAGTGCTTCTCACCAAGCCTCTTAGGGCAACCAGACTGTCTTGAAGCCCTGCCTCTGGTGTGCCAGGGAATCACATCTGCCTACCACTCCAACTTGAATAACCCTGGGTGGACTGCCACCCTACACCTCAGTGATCAACAGCTAGCAAGGTTAGGTCCTCCCTTCATCACTGTTTCCACCTGGTCCTTCCTCCTCCTGCAGTAGCCCTCTTTCTTCCTTATTTGAACCTAAGAAGTGATTATAGTATTTTTCAAACATCTCTTTCCC
>NW_006788722.1:2009712-2015476 GCF_000442215.2 Lipotes vexillifer
ATCTCTTTCCCTGGATGGTCTCTATCAACATCCTGCCATTCTAATTTCAACAGAAGCATTTAGTCAGTCTGTTCTAAGATGGTGAACTACCTGTAGGCATTCATAAGTATACTTGAAAATAAAAAATGGTATATACTACTTTATCTTACTTATTAAACACAGAGTTCCTAGCTTAGTATTTGTTAGTATTTTATTTTATTTTTAAATAGGTAATCACAAAATCCAAGAGGCTCAAAGAGTATGTATAAGAGATATGCATGCTCTCACCTTGTGCCCAATGACCAAGGTCTCTTCCCTAGAAGTTCTCAAAGTTTTCAGTGTCTCGAATATTAGTCTAAACATATTTTATATTTATAAAAGCAGGTAACTAAAGTATTCCCACACTCAATGAGAGGAGAATTAGACTCTACCTTTTCAAGGGAAGATGGTCAAAGAATTTGTCTATATACTTTCAAACCCTCCTATATATACAATCTATTTTTATTAACACAAATTTAGTACAAAAAGTACTCTTCTTCTTAATTTGTTTTATTTAATACATTTTGGAGATAATTCCAAATCAACACATGTAAATTTTCCTTCATTTGTTTTGTTTTGCTTTAGTTACATAGTATTCTCTTGTAAGGAGGGATATACCATAATTTATTTAAACCAGCCTCTTAATATGGGCTATTAAGTTGCTTCTAATCTTTCATTCTGAAATATATTATCATTTCACACATTACATATCTATGTAGAATAAATTCCTTGAAGTAGAATTGCTGGATCAAAAGTTCTGTGCATTTATGATTTTGATATATACTGCAAATTTTTCCTCCATAGAGGATATTCTGAGTTATACCCCTACAAACAGTATATAGTAGGAAAAGCATCATTTAGCTGAAAAGAAAAGAAGCATTTTCTCTGCATCTCACTTCAAAGGATCTGAAACTGCAGTCGTTATCTTCTTCTGTAATGACAATGGAGTAAAAGCACAAGATGATAAATTACCTTCATGTATTTTCCTGTCATAAGCAGAGACTAGAGTTAGAACTATGCAAAGAAATCATTGTAAGGAAGCATAGATGAGTAAATTCCCCTGTACTGGAGGAATTTGTACATCCAATGCATCACCAGCTCCCACACTCCTTCCACACTCCATGCTACCAGCTGTGAGAGCAGCACGTCTCTCAGTGGCAAAGATGGAATGTGCAACCACGCTTTGATCCGTGCATTTAAGAGTTATCTATTTCATACCTGCCATGTGCCTGGTGATACATACCCTCAGGCAGTTCAGAGGGAGGTTATTATATCTACAGACCAAGATCAAAGTCAAGTCAAACCCCAGCATGGATGATAGGAGCAGGCCCTGTTACGGAAAGGAAAAACATTTTGTTCTTGCAAACCCAGTGATGTTGGCAGATAGAAGTTACTTTTTTTGTCTTTGCAATCTTACAGCACAGTTTTCAGAGTATGGACTTTGGATTCAAATCTTGCCTCTGTAGGTCTCAATTCTTCTGTTTCCTCATCTATGAAATGCAAATAAATGTATTAACTCTCTCATGGGTTATGAGATTAAATAGAGTAACATATGCAAAATTCTTAGAATAGTGATTTCCACATTTGAAATTCACTAGTAATAAGCTTTCTAACATTATATTATTATAATTAACATTGCATTCTTTTATATCATTGTTAATATAATTTGAATAGTTTAAATTATTATCATACTGATGATAATGTAATTTGATATTATTAATGTTAATAATATTAATATTATTACCCAATTCATTATTCGCTGTATTACTTATCCATTGCTGCATAACAAATTACCCCAAAACCTGGTGGTTTAAAATAACAACATTTATTATCTCAGCTTCCATAGGTCAGAAATCTGGGTATGGTTTAGCTGGGTGCTCTGCTTCAGGGTGTCTCTCAAGGCTGAAATCAAGGTGTTAGCTGGGACTACATCATTTCAAGATTCAACTGGGATAAGATACATTTCCAAGCTCACTCGTGTGCTTGTTGGCAGGATTCAGTTCCCTGTAATCTGTTGGCTGAAGGCTACCCTTATTTCCTTTCAGCATAGGCTTTTCCATCATGGCAGCTTGCCTCACCAAAGCGAGCAAGACAAGACAGCAAGAGAAAGAGGGCACCAGACAGACCAAAGTCTCATTTTTTATACTTTAACTTCAGAAGTAACATAACTATCTCTTCTGCCACATTCTATTCATTAGAAAAAATTACTAGGTCCATCCCACGCCTAAGGGGAGTGAACACCAGTAGGGAGGTTCATTAGGGGTCATTTTAAAAGCAGCCTTCCACAATTTTTCTCCCCTGTGTCTTTGTGGCTTGGGAGGGAAAGATAAAATAGAGACATTTACAAGCACTATCTAACTGAGTTAAAGACCATACTGGTTATAAATTATGTTATAGTTTGACATGAAGATAAATATCCTGTTTGCCTGATTTTCTTTACAGAAAAAAATAAAGTTCAAGCTAACAATATAAAGAGCACACTTGAGGCTGATCCAGATATGTAGGAAGACTATGATGTAGATGTCAGCTTAGCTATAAATGACAACCACAAAATTGCACAAGGAGTTTCGATTCTCAAGAACACTATGGTTTGGTTAATTGCCAGCATGATGTGGCTGGATTGTTCCTGGGAGAGGAAAGAAAACATTTTATAAAAGTTAAAAATGGTTTTGGGGCTTCCCAGGTGGCGCAGTGGTTGGGAGTCCGCCTGCCGATGCAGGGGACGCGGGTTCGTGCCCCGGTCTGGGAGGATCCCACGTGCCGCGGAGCGGCTGGGCCTGTGGGCCGTGGCCGCTGGGCCTGCGCGTCCGGAGCCTGTGCTCCGCGGCGGGAGAGGCCACAGCGGGGGGGGGCCTGCACACAGCAAAAAAAAAAAAAAAATGGTTTTGATCTGGGTAAATAAATGGCAACACGACTAAATCAGCTTCAGTGACTACTTGGTACTCTTTTGCGTTTTGGAAATGTGCTAAAAAGACAGCACCCATTTATTCAGTGGGGGAAGAACTAATGGTTTTGATACAGTGAAGACCTCTGGAAAAAATAAAATAAAATTCCTACTTTCTTTCTTATAGCAAAACAAAATTTGAAATGGTTCTATTTCAATGGAAATAAAGTAAATAAATTCACCAAGAGAAAATGTTTTTTTAGCTTTGGAGTAGAGAATGCATTTCTGTGTCCTAACCAAACTTAGAATTCAGAAAATAAAAAAATAATAAGTTTAATATGTAAAAATTAAAAATTTCTGATTTGTCAAAAATGGCAAGATAAGTGTATAATGCTAAATGATATAAAACAAGCTGGAACAAATATTTGCAACATATATTATTGTCAAGTTGATAATTTCCTGTATATAAAATCTTTAATAATCAATAAGAAAAACTCCAAAAAGACCAAAGTATATTCCAAGATATCCATTAAAGCATTATTTAAAACACAAAATATTGGAAATAACCATAAATAAACTTAATGAGACTCATGAAAAAAATTATAGTGTGTAAGTATGATGGAATGTACTTTGGACACTAAAAAGAATGAGGTAAATCTCAGTAAATTAATAAAGAATGACATACTGTTAACTTAAAAAAAAAACTAAGATGTAGAACAGTATGTGAAGTATGACTTCATTTGTGTTTAAAAAGTAATACAAATGATACAGAAACACACATATACATGTATAAATATATATTTGTATAGACATAGACTATCTCTGGGATGATACACAGAAGCAGATAACAATGATTTGTTTTTCATCTCTTATGCATTTTCTTTTAACTATTTGTACTCATTTCCTATTCAAAATATAAAAATCATTTCAAAAATTTTTTAAATGTGATCCCCACAAACACAAGCAGTAGCAAGGAAAAGGCAATCCAATATCAAAATTGCTTGTTAGCTTAGGCACCTTTCAAAAAATGGTGATTTAGATAGAGTCTCATGTTTAGCTTTGTTGGAATTTGGTGGTAAACTCTGAACCAAATTAATTAAATCAGAAAATTTAGTGGAATCATTTAACTAATCCTACTATTAAACCTACTTTTGTTACATTAGTTTTAAGTTAACTCATTTGTTTTTTTTCAATTAACATCTATTGCACACCCAGCATGAGTCAGGCAGGGTGCTAGAGTATAACACAAGTTAAAGCACAATGCTGGTCATGGAGAACATTTGCACTGGAGAAACCTGGCAGACACTTCATAACCAAATGAATAAAGCCAACATCACCAGTAAGAAGACCTGTCAGTATTCTGTACCTCCCGATGATACGATGCACCAGGAAGCAGTCAATACCACTTCTATGATAATATTGCCCAAAATGCATAACCTCAATCTAATCAAAAAAGCTCAGACGAATCCAATTCAGAGGTCATTCTACAAAATAAAGAATCAGTATCTTTTTAAAAAAGACCAAAGTCATGAAAGACAAATAGAAACTGTCACAGATTGAAGTGCCTAAGGAGACATGACACCTCAATGCAGTGTGTGCACCCTGGATTAGATTCTGGAACAGAAACAGAACATGAGCATGAAAGCTGGGGAACGTCTAACCAAGTGTGTAGATTAGTTAATAGTGTTTAGTGAATAGTATTAATTTCCTGGTTTCAGTAATTGTACTATGTTCATGTAAGATGTTAACATCTGATAAAACTGGGTGAAGGATATGCAAGAACACTTTATACTATTTTTGAAACTTTTGTGTAAGTTTAAAATTATTTCAAACTTAAAAACAAAAAAACCTGGGGAATGCCATTCCTTACCCTAGGTTTGGTCAAAACAGAGCACTTTAATAATTGTCAGAGCAACTTGGTTGTTTCTCTTGCAGGGAAGATTCAGCTTTGCTTATTTTATGGCAAACACCCTGAGCCCAACTTATGAAAAGAAATGTTTTAACTTTAGGTAACTTATTTCCTCATATAATATTTGATGCGTTAGAGTGTTTTACCAAATAACTACCAGAACCTTGAGATATATCCATAAACAAACACTCTTAAGATAAAAGACTAATATAGATAAAAATTATTAATGTTTATTTTTTCCATATCTTCAGATTTCTCTCTCTCTCTCTTAGATGACAAGTGACTACAGTCTCCCTACAATTCCTGGCCACTTTACAATGACATGAAAGGGCCAGTCCTAGAGACTGAGGGATAAGATTCGAAGGTGGTACAGAAGAATGATCTCTCTGGAGTTATTGTCTACGGCAAACCACAATATGAAAAGTTGACTCTTTTAGCCCTAGACTGTGAGCCCTTCTAGTATCTAAGAGCTCCAAGAGAATAGGAAAAAGAATTGAAGACTATTTGTGAGTTTGATCATATATTATCTAACTGGGACAAGAAAAATATCCATGTGAAAGGACTTAAGATTTAAATACAAAACAGTATATTACAGTTCCACCTCAATTAAATGGAATTCAGCTTGTCAAAACCCTTAATTAACATTTTTTTTCCTTTCCAGTTTCTTCTTATAGGAGAATGACAACAAGATAACAAAATAGGAAAGTGAGGAGAGAAAATGTGTTGGGCTTGGGGGCTTGCATAGCACAAAGCATTCAAGACCCTTCTGGACCTGCCCCTGCCTGTTCTAGGTTTCTGAACCCCTCTCTTCTCACCAACCCCCCAGACCTACCCTGTTAAACCCAACTGGCCTCCTTGCTCTACCTCAAACACTACCAAGAAGTTCCAGAAGCTCTGAGAATTTTGCATCCTAGGACTTCTGTTCCTGTTTCCTCTTCCTGGATCACTCTTTC
>NW_006788722.1:2015597-2111727 GCF_000442215.2 Lipotes vexillifer
ACTCTTTCCTTTTTTACTCACATGATCACCCTTTCCTTTGGGTCTCTGCTCAAACGACACCATCCCTCAGGTCTTCTTTGAGCATCTAGTGTCAACAAGCAGCTCACTCTCACCCCACAGTCCTTATTGCCCTTCCTCAGCTCTATTTTTCTGCATAGCTTTCGCTACCACTTAACATCTGTGCATTTAGGTGTGTTTGTTGATGGTCTATCCGCCACCTCTCAGGAAAGTCATCCCCATGTATCTGTATCTCAGGGCTTGAAAGTGTCCAGTTATTGTTCGTTGAATGAATCGATGGACATGGTTCATTAGTTATGCCAATACCCTATAACATCTGTAGTTCCTATACTTAGAAAAATCACGTTTCTCTGATAAGGCACTTAGTACGTCTGTTCTGCATGAATGTTACTCTATATGAGGATTATGTTCCCCTGTTGGACTCTAAGATTTCTTAAGGCAGAACCTATTCATCATTAAAGACATTGTACATAGTAAACATTGAAAGAATGAATACATTTGACCTTAATGATCCAGTGCCTTAAAACATGGCAAGAACTGAAATCCTCCAAATAAGAGTCAATCCACTTATTATACAGTAGTTACCACTTATTTGTGAGAATAAGTTCCAAGATCCCCAGTGGATGCCTGAAACCACAGTTAGTACCTAACCCTATATATGTATATATATATATATATATTTTTTTTTTTTTTTTCCTATCTTAATGGGCAGGTAGTATATACAGGGTAGATATACTGGACAGAGGAATGTTTCACATCCCTGGCAGGACCCAGCAGGGCAGCACAGGAGGGCATGGGATTTCATCACACTACTCAGAACAGCCTGGGGCATACACTTTAAAATTTATGAATTGTTTATTTCTGGAACGTTCCATTTAATACTTTTGGACTGCATTTGACTATGAGTAACTGAAACTGTGAAAAATGAAACTGCAGATAAGGGGGGACTACTCTATTTTGTTTACTAAGGCAAAAAATATCTATTATACCTTAGAAATGTTTCTACAAGGGGACAAATAGGGTGTTTTTTTCAGACCTAATTTCACTATGAAATCCAATTACCTGATATAATGCCTTTTGTGAACACTCTGACTTAGCTGAGATAAAGGCTCATTGCAAAAAAGAAAGAAATGAATATTACTTTCATTAACCAGGGAAATGAAACAAAACATACAAATGAGCGCCAAGCACATTAAAGATATTCAGCTGAAAATAAAATTCAACTCCTTTGGGTGCAGAAAGAAGCATTGCTTCATTGGGCAGGGTAGTACGTATGCATTGTGATTTTTAGTTTCCTGTAATATTTGTGACTGTATTTCTACTGACTTATAGAGCCATGAATATGATAGGCATAACCACTGGTTACTTGAATGAGGCCTTAGTGAGCCAAAAATGGACAGAGCAAGTAAAGTCAGACCAGAGCTTATAGAGGCCCAGAAGAGAAAAGTCTGGATAGGTAGATGATGCTTACTGAAGTCTGACAGAAGGAAAAAGGAAGCCATCTGGGGAATATAACATCAGAAGTCCAAATGAAGATGGATGTTCCTAGGCTTATTGCTGAGATGGGCAGAGCACAAAAGCAAGGAGCTCAGATTTAGCATTCAAGAACAAGACTTGTCCCTGGGAGGATTGTTTCAAACTTTAAACTTTACAGCAAGACAAATCATTAGTCACAGAGAAAATCAATCTGTGGCTTAGTAATCTACCCAGTGCCTCAGGCATGGAGGAATAAGGCAGTTGAGAATTGGTAGTAAAGAGTAGCAAAGCAAGAGCCAATTTCCTAGTAACTGTACCTGAAGTCAGATTTGACTTGATGACTCAAGTCCTACAACTCAGAAGAGTAATTGATCTCAGTGGATAGAAGAGTGTTAGGAGGTAGATGGTATGGGTCTGGGGATCTGTCCTTCCAGGAGATCCTCATGCATCTTTCTCACCACAGGGATTATTTTAGGCTTAGAGGCACTTCGTTTATCTTGTATACCCAGAACCATTGTGACTATCTATCTTTGGAAAAAAGTAAAATAGGACAAGAGCCTGGACAATGGAATTCTCTTACCTAACATTTGGTTTCTTCATTTTTAATGGGTAAGCATTGGAGCCAATATGGAGAAGCCACTAATTCAGGAAATGAAAGATTTTGGGTAGAATTATTTCGATAGACTGTGCTTTAAGATAATTATACAAGACTTTGCTTTCCTTAAGCATTGCCCACACAGACTATGTAATGTCATCTGCTATGAGAAAACTGTCCTTTCTCCCACAACACGGTGATTACAGAGTTCTGGAAATAAACTCTGTATCAATGTGAGGGGAGAGGAAGAAAAAGGAAAGCAGAGACATTGAGATCGGTTGCAAATATAAGATCACAGGTATGCAATATTTATGGGTTTTTTTTAAATAAAGGAACTGTTATGAGGAATATAGTTATCTGCAGGTGTGGGCATAGCTAGAATTCTGCTTCTAATTCAGGAGCTATTAAAATATGAGTGCTAAAGTATTTCAAAACTAGAGGACCAAAATAGGGGAAAACGTGAAGGAAAACCTGAAAAAAAACCCAAAAGGAAGCCAGAAAAGAAAACAAGGGAGACAAGGCAGGGAGATTCAAGGATTCTAAGCCAGTGAGTGAGCAGACTGCCCAGAGTGCGACTGAGCTCAGTTCACACAGAACATGATGTGATAACCTGTGGGTGAGACAAACCACAGATCACTGATACTCAGAGAGCCCCTCACACTGCAGTATCCCTAAATTGTGTGGGAAACTGTGCTGCGGTCCTGGGTCAGAGTGGACCAAAGTTGAGAGTAGATCTTATGCACCCTCGTAATGATAATAAAGACTTATAATACCCATTTTCTGCTCAAAATTATAAGCAAGAATTTATTGCAACTATTTCCAATTGTTTCCTTTTTTCATTCATAATGCCTAGATCGTTTCTGTCTTTTTCAAAGCACATTAGAGGAAATAAGACAGAAGTAATTATTTGTAGAAAACTCTGCGATATTTGCAAGATCCTTGAGACAAACTCTGTGTTTTACTCATTTCTTTTAATACTTACATTCCTCCCTCAGTGCAAGGCACATAGGGGGACTTAAAAATTACTGACTAATTTAACTTTAGTTGAGGAAACTGAAATTATGTTGTGCCCAAGCTGTGGTGTTCTCAGGGTTAGTTATGAGAGCCAGTTCCTGACTCCCAACAAAGTCACTGGATCCAAACTCTTCTTTATTATTTATTTTTTTAATCTTTACTGGAGTATAATTGCTTTACAATGGTGTGTTAGTTTCTGCTTTATAACAAAGTGAATCAGTTATACATATACATATGTTCCAATATCTCTTCCCTCTTGCATCTCGCTCCCTCCCACCCTCCTTATCCCAGCCCTCTAGGTGGTCACAAAACACCAAGCTCATCTCCCTGGGCTATGTGGCTGCTTCCCACTAGCTAGCTATTTTACGTTTGGTAGTGTATATATGTCCATCCCACTCTCTCACTTTATCACAGCTTACCCTTCCCCCTCCCCATACCCTCAAGTCCATTCTCTAGTAGGTCTGTGTCTTTATTCGTGTATTACTGCTAGGTTCTTCATGACATTTTTTTTTTTTTAATTTTTTTTTTTTTTCTTGCGTTATGCGGGCCTCTCACTGTTGTGGCCTCTCCCATTTGCGGAGCACAGGCTCTGGACGCGCAGGCTCAGTGGCCATGGCTCACGGGCCCAGCCGCTCCACGGCATGTGGGATCTTCCCGAAACGGGGCACGAACCCGCGTCTCCTGCATCGGCAGGCGGACTCTTAAGCACTGCGCCACCAGGGAAGCCCCTTCATGACATTTTTTTTCTTAGATTCCATATATATGTGTTAGCATACGTCATTTGTCTTTCTCTTTCTGACTTACTTCACTCTGTATGACAGACTCTAGGTCTATCCACCTCATTACAAATAGCTCAATTTCGTTTCTTTTTATGGCTGAGTAATATTCCATTGTATATATGTGCCACATCTTCTTTATCCATTCATCCGATGATGGACACTTAGGTTGTTTCCAGCTCCTGGTTATTGTAATTAGAGCTGCAATGAACATTTTGGTACATGACTCTTTTTGAATTTTGGTTTTCTCAGGGTATAGGCCCAGTAGAGGGATTACTGGGTCATATGGTAGTTCTTTTCGTAGTTTTTTAAGGAACCTCCATACTATTCTCCATAGTGGCTGTACCAACTAAAATTCCCACCATCAGTGCAAGAGCATTCCCTTTTCTCCACACCCTCTCCAGCATTTATTGTTTCTAGATTTTTTGATGATGGCCATTCTGACTGGTGTGAGTTGATATCTCACTGTAGTTTTGATTTGCATTTCTCTAATGATTAATGATGTTGAGCATTCTTTCATGCGTTTGTTGGCAGTCTGTATATCTTCTTTGAAGAAATGTCTATTTAGATCTTCTGCCCATTTTTGGATTGGGGTGTTTGTTTTTTTCTTATTAAGCTGCATGAGCTGCTTGTAAATTTTGGAGATTAATCCTTTGTCAGTTGCTTCATTTGCAAATATTTTCTCCCATTCTGAGGCTTGTCTTTTGGTTTTGTTTATGGTTTCCTTTGCTGTGCAAAAGCTTTGCAGTTTCACTAGGTCCCATTTGTTTATTTTTGTTCTTATTTCCATTTTTCTAGGAGGTGGGTCAAAAAGGATCTTGCTGTGATTTATGTCATAGAGTGTTCTGCCTATGTTTCCCTCTAAGAGTTTGATAGTTTCTGGCCTTACATTTAAGTCTTTAATCCATTTTGAGCTTATTTTTGTGTATGGTGTTAGGGAGTGTTCTAATCTCATAATTTTACATGTACCTGTCCAGTTTTCCCAGCACCACTTATTGAAGAGGCTGTCCTTTCTCCACTGTACATTCCTGCCTCCTTTATCAGAAATAAGTTGACCATATGTGCGTGGGTTTATCTCTGGGCTTTCTATCCTGTTCCATTGAGCTATCTTTCTGTTTTTGTGCCAGTACCATACTGTCTTGATTACTGTAACTTTGTAGTATACTCTGAAGTCAGGGAGCCTGATTCTCCAGCTCCGTTTTTCGTTCTGAAGATTGCTTTGGTTGGGCTTCCCTGGTGGCACAGTGGTTGAGAGTCTGCCTGCCAATGCATGGGATGCGGGTTCGTGCCCCTGTCTGGGAAGATACCACATGCCGCAGAGTGGCTGGGTCCATGAGCTATGGTCGCTGAGCCTGAGCATACAGAGCCTGTGCTATGCAACGGGAGAGGCCACAACAGTGAGAGGCCCGCATAACACACACACACACACACACACACACACACACACACACACACACACACAAAAGATTGCTTTGGCTATTCGGGGTCTTTTGTGTTTCCATACACATTGTGAAATTTCTTGTTCTAGTTCTGTGCAAAATGCCACTTGTAGTTTGATAACGATTGCGTTGAATCTGTAGATTGCTTTGGGTAGTAGAATCATTTTCACAATGTTGATTCTTCCAATCCAAGAACATGGTATATCTCTCCATCTATTTGTATCATGTTTAATTTCTTTCATCAGTGTCTTTTAATTTTCTGCATACAGGTCCTTTGTCTCCTTAGGTAGGTTTATTCCTAGATATTTTATTCTTTTTGTTGCAATGATAAATGGGAGTGTTTTCTTGATTTCACTTTCAGATTTTTCATCATTAGTGTACAGGAAAGCCAGAGATTTCTGTGCATTAATGTTGTATCCTGCTTCTTTACCAAATTCGTTGATTAGCTCTAGTAGTTTTCTGGTAGCATCATTAGGATTCTCTATGTATAGTATCATGTCATCTGCAAACAGTGACAGGTTTACTTCTTCTTTTCCGAGTTGGATTCCTTTTATTTCCTTTTTTCTCTGACTGCCGTGGCTAAAACTTCCAAAACTATGTTGAATAAGAGTGGCGACTGTGGGCAACTGTCTCTTTCTCCTGATCTTAGTGGAAATGTTTTCAGTTTCTCACCATTGATGACGATATTGGCTGTGGGTTTTTCATATATGGCCTTTAATATGTTGAGGAAAGTTCCCTCTATGCCTACTTTCTGCAGGATTTTTGTCATAAATGAGTGTTGAATTGTGTCGAATACTTCCTCTGCATCTATTGAGATGACCATATGGTTTTTCTCCTTCAGTTTGTTAATTTGATGTATCACATTGATTGATTTGCATATATTGAAGAATCCTTGTCTTCCTCGAATAAACCACACTTGATCATGGGGTATGATGCTTTTAATGCGCTGTTGGATTCTGTTTGCTAGTATTTTGTTGAGGATTTTTGCATCTATGTTCATCAGTGATATTGGCCTGTAGTTTTCTTTCTTTCTGACATCCTTTTCTGGTTTTGGTATCAGGGTGTTGGTGGCCTCGTAGAATGAGTTGGGGACTGTTCCTCCCTCTGCTGTTTTTTGGAAGAGTTTGAGAAGGATAGGTGTTAGCTGTTCTCTAAATGTTCGATGGAATTCTCCTGTGAAGTCATCTGGTCCTGGGCTTTTTTTTGTTGGAAGATTTTTAATCACAGTTTCAATTTCAGTGCTTGTGATTGGTTTGTTCATATTTTCTATTTCTTCCTGTTTCAGTCTTGGCAGGTTGTGCCTTTCTAAGAATTTGTCCATTTCTTCCAGGTTGTCAATTTTATTGGCATAGAGTTGCTTGTAGTAATCTCTCATGATCTTTTGTATTTCTGCAGTGTCAGTTGTTACTTCTCCTTTTTCATTTCTAATTCTATTGATGTGAGTCTTCTCCCTTTTTTTCTTGATGAGTCTGGCTGATGGTTTATCAATTTTGTTTATCTTCTCAAAGAACCAGCTTTTAATTTTATTGATCTTTGCTATCATTTCCTTCATTTCTTTTTCATTTATTTCTGATCTTATTTTTATGATTTCTTTCCTTCTGCTAACTTTGTGGGGTTTTTTGTTCTTCTTTGTCTAATTGCTTTAGGTACAAGGTTAGGTTGTTTATTCGAGATGTTTCCTGTTTCTTAACATGGGCTTCTATTGCTATAAACTTCCACCTTAGAACTGCTTTTGCTGCATCCCATACGATTTGGTTGGTCGTGTCTCCATTGTCATTTGTTTCTAGGTGTTTTTTGATTTCCTCTTTGATTTCTTCAGTGATCACTTCACTATTAAGTAGTGTATTGTTTAGCCTCCATGTGTTTGTATTTTTTACAGATCTTTTCCTGTAATTGATATCTAGTCTCATAACGTTGGGGTAGTAAAAGATATTTGATACAATTTCAATTTTCTTAAATTTACTAAGGCTTGATTTGTGACCCAAGATATGATCTATCCTGGATAATGTTCCATGAGCACTTGAGAGAAATGTGTATTCTGTTGTTTTTGGATGGAATGTTCTATAAATATCAATTAAGTCCATCTTGTTTAATGTATCATTTAAAGCTTGTGTTTCCTTATTTATTTTCATTTTGGATGATCTGTCCATTGGTGTAAGTGGGGTGTTAAAGTCCCCTACTATGAATGTGTTACTGTCGATTTCCCCTTTTATGCCTGTTAGTATTTTCCTTTTGTATTGAGGTGCTCCTATGTTGAGTGCATGAATATTTACAATTGTTATATCTTCTTCTTGGATCGATCCCTTGATCATTATGTAGTGTTGTTCTTTGTCTCTTCTAATAGCTTTTATTTTAAAGTCTACTTTATCTGATATGATAATTGCTACTCCAGCTTTCTTTTGGTTTCCATTTGCATGGAATATCTTTTTCCATCCCCTTACTTTCTGTCTGTATGTGTCTCTAGGTCTGAAGTGGGTCTCTTGTAGACAGCATATATATGGGTCTTGTTTTTGTATCCAATCAGCCAATCTGTGTCTTTTGGTGGGAGCATTTAGTCCATTTACATTTAAGGTAATTATCAATATATATGTTCCTATTCCCATTTTCTAAATTGTTTTCGGTTCGTTACTGTACGTCTTTTCCTTCTCTTGTGTTTCTTACCTAGAGAAGTTCTTTTAACATTTGTTGTAAAGCTGGTTTGGTTGTATTGAACTCTCTCAGCTTTTGCTTGTCTGTAAAGGTTTTAATTTCTCCATCAAATATGAATGAGATCCTTGCAGGGTACATTAATCTTGGTTGCAGGTTTTTCTCCTTCATCACTGTAAATATGTCCTGCCACTCCCTTCTGGCTTGCAGAGTTTCTGCAGAAAGGTCAGCTGTTAATCTTATGGGGATTCCCTTGTGTGTTATTTGTTGATTTTCCCTTCCTGCTTTTAATATGTTTTCTTTGTATTTAATTTTTGACAGTTTGATTAATATGTGTCTTGGCGTATTTCCCCTTGGATTTATCCTGTATGGGACTCTCTGTGCATAATGGAGTTGATTAACTATTTCCTTTCCCATATTAGGGAAGTTTTCAACTATAATCTCTTTATATATTTTCTCAGGTCACTTATCCATTCTTCTGCCTCAGTTATTCTGCTATTGATCCCATCTAGAGTATTTTTAATTTCATTTATTGTGTTGTTTATCATTGTCTGTTTCATCTTTAGTTCTTCTAAGTCCTTGTTAAATGTTTCTTGCATTTTGTCTATTCTATTTCCAAGATTTTGGATCATCTTTACTATCATTATTCTGAATTCTTTTTCACGTAGACTGCGTATTTCCTCCTCATTTGTTAGGTCTGGTGGGTTTTTATCTTGCTCCTTCATCTGCAGTGTGTTTTTCTGTCTTCTCATTTTGCTTATCTTACTGTGTTTGTGGTCTCTCTTTTGCAGGCTACAGGTTTGTAGTTCCCGTTGTTTTTGGTGTCTGTCCCCAGTGGCTAAGTTGGTTCAGTGGGTTGTGTAGGCTTCCTAGTGGAGGGGACTAGTGCCTGTGTTCTGGTGGATGAGCCTGGATCTTGTCTTTCTGGTGGGCAGGCCCACATCTGGTGGTGTGTTTTGGGGTGTCTGTGGACTTATTATGATTTTAGGCAGCCTCTCTGCTAATGGGTGGGGCTGTGTTCCTGTTTTTCTAGTTGTTTGGCATAGGGTGTCCAACACTGTAGCTTGCTTGTCATTGAGTGAAGCTGGGTACTGGCCTTGAGATGGAGATCTATGGGAGATTTTCACCATTTGATATTATGTGTAGTTGGCAGGTCTCTTGTTGACCAGTGTCCTGAAGTTGGCTCTCCCACTTCAGAGGCACAGCACTGACTCCTGGCTGAAGCACCAAGAGACTTTCATCCACACGGCTCAGAATAAAAGGGAGAAAAAGTAGAGAGAAAGAATTAGTAGAAGTAGGACAAAAGAAAGAAAGGAAGGAAGGAAGGAATGAAGGAAGGAAGGAAGGAAGGAAGAGAAAGAAAGAAAGAAGGAAAGAAGGAAAGGAAGAAGGAAGGGAGGGAGGGAGGGACGAAGGGATGAGGGAAGGAAGGAAAAAAGAAAGAAAAAGATAAAGTAAAATAAAATAAAGTGAAATATAATAAAGTTATTAAATTAAAAATAATTATTAAGAAAAAATTTTTTTTTAAAAAAGGACAGATAGAACCTTAGGACAAATGGTGGAAGCAAAGCTATACAGACAAAATCTCATATAGAAGTATCCACATACAGACTCACAAAAAGAGGAAAAGGGGAAAAAATCATAAATCTTGCTCTCAAAGTCCACCTCCTCAATTTGGGATGATTCGTTGTCTATTCATGTACTCCACAGATGCAGGGTACATCAAGTTGATTGTGGAGCTTTAATCTGCTGCTTCTGAGGCTGCTGGGTGAGATTTCCCTTCCTCTTGTTTGCTCTCACAGCTCCCAGATTTGGCTACGCCTCTGCGTGTAGGTTGCCGAAAGGCGACTGTTTTTCGCTCAGACAGGACGGGGTTAAAGAAACAGCTGACTCGGGGGCTCTGGCTCACTCAGGCCTGGGGGTGGGAGGGGCACAGGGTGCGGGGCGAGCCTGTGGCGGCAGAGGGCGGCATGATGTTGCACCAGCCTGAGGCGCGCCGTGCATTGTCCCTGGATCCTAGGACCCTGACAGTGGCGGGCTGCACAGGCTCCCCGGAAGCGGGGTGTGGATAGTGACCTGTGCTCGCACACAGGCTTCTTGGTGGTGGCAGCAGCAGCCTTAGCGTCTCCTGCCCGTCTCTGGGGTCCGCGCTTTTAGCCGCGGCTCACGCCCATCTCTGGAGCTCCTTTTAGCAGTGCTCTTAATCCCCTCTCCTCGTGCAGCAGGAAACAAAGAGGGAAGAAAAAGTCTCTTGCCTCTTCGGCAGCTCCAGACCTTTTCCCGGACTCCCTCCCGGGTAGCCGTAGTGCACTAACCCCCTGCCGGGTGTGTTCACGCTGCCAACTCCAGTCCTCTCCCTGCACTCCGACAGACGCCTGAGCCTCAGCTCGCAGCCTTGCCTGCCCCGGCGGGTGAGCAGACAAGCCTCTCGGGCTGGTGGGTGCTGGTCGGCACCGATCCTCTGTGAGGGAATCTCCCTGCTTTGCCCTCCGCACCCCTGTTGCTGTGCTGTCTTCCGCGTGTCCAAAGCTGCCCCCCTCTGCCACCCGCAGTCTCTGCCCGCATCCCACATGTGTGTGGAAACCTTTCCTAGTGTGTGGAAACTTTTCCTCCTTCACAACTCCCTCCCACTGGTGCAGGTCCTGTCCCTATTCTTTTGTCTCTGTTTTTTCTTTTTTCCTTTGCCCTACCCAGGTACTCGGGGAGTTTCTTGCCTTTTGGGAGGTCTGGGGTCTTCTGCCAGCATTCAGTAAGTGTTCTGTAGGAGTTGTTTCACGTGTAGATGTATTTCTGGTGTATCTGTGGGGAGGAAGATGATCTCTGCATCTTACTCTTCCACCATCTTCCCCTCGTCCTGTATTTAATTTTTGATAGTTTGATTAGTATGTGTCTTGGCATGTTTCTCATTGGATTTATCCTGTATGGGACTCTTTGTGATTCCTGGACTTGATTAACTATTTCATTTCCCATATTAGGGAAGTTTTCAACTATAATCTCTTCAAATATTTTCTCAGTCCCTTTATTTTTCTCTTCTTCTTCTGGAACCCCTATAATTCGAATGTTGGTGTGTTTAATGTTGTCCCAAAGGTCTCTGAGACTGTCCTTGGTTCTTTTCATTCCTTTTTCTTTATTCTGCTCTTTAGTAGTTATTTCCACTATGTTATCTTCCAGGTCACTTATTCGTTCTTCTGCCTCAGTTATTCTGCTATTGATCCCATCTAGAGTATTTTTCATTTCATTTATTGTGTTGTTCATCGTTGTTTGTTTCATCTTTAGTTCTTCTAGGTCCTTGTTAAATGTTTCTTGCATTTTGTCTATTCTATTTCCAAGATTTTGGATCATCTTTACTACCATTATTCTGAATTCTTTTTCAGGTAGACTGCGTATTTCCTCTTCATTTGTTAGGTCTGGTGGGTTTTTATCTTGCTCCTTCATCTGCTATGTGTTTTTATTTCTTCTCATTTTGCTTATATTACTGTGTTTGGGGTCTCCTTTTTTCAGGCTGCAGGTTCATAGTTCCTGTTGTTTTTGGTGTCTGTCTCCAGTGGCTAAGTTGGTTCAGTGGGTTGTGTAGGCTTCCTAGTGGAGGGGACTAGTGCCTGTGTCCTGGTGTGTGAGGGTGGATCTTGTCTTTCTGGTGGTCAGGTTCACATCTGGTGGTGTGTTTTGGGGTGTCTGTGGACTTATTATGATTTTAGGCAGCCTCTCTTCTAATGAGTGGGGTTGTGTTCCTGTCTTGCTAGTTGTTTGGCATAGGGTGTCCAGCACTGTAGCTTGCTCGTTGTTGAATGAAGCTAGGTGTTGGTGTTGAGATGGAGATCTCTGGGAGATTTTCACCATTTGATATTGCATGGAGCTGGGAGGTCTCTTATGGACCAATGTCCTGTACTCGGCTCTCCCTCCTCAGAGGTACAGGCCTGACACAGGCCTGATGTGTGGAGCACCAAGACCCTGTCAGCCACATGGCTACTGACCACTTGTCTGAGAGTTCACTAGCTCTCTCTGATTCTCAGTTTTTCCATCTTGAAATTTCCAAAGAAATGACACACTCTCGAATGCTACACACTCTCTTAAGTGTCTCCCAAGATGCACGTGTTGCATATTTGGGTCAGGATATTTCTCCCTCTGTTCTCAGCCCACTTCCATGCCCAGATCTGACATCAGCCTGACTTTAGAGATGGCCCCTGGCTGCAGGCTGCTATCACTGGAGAAGCAGGGAGCAGGGCTGCAGAGAGGCAAGGAGCCACACCTGTGGCTACTCTGGCTCTTGGTGGCCTTAGATATATTCTATGTTTGCCACCCTAACAAATAGAGAATGTAAACATTCCCTAAGAAATTATCCTGTGGGTTTCATCACTTTATACAAATTTTGCTGAGATTAAGGAAAATTATAGTTTCCATTTCTTTGTCTTTGATCTACAAAAGTACAGAAAAGTACTAGGTTTAGTTGGTCACCAGAAATGGTTTAGGCAGTTACAATTGACAATGAATTACTCCTTTAAAGTAGATCTTAAATAATGGAAATGTTCTTTTCTTTTTGGAAGCTGGTTATCAACTAAGACGAATCACTAGTAATGTTTACTTCTTTGTGAATCAACAGGAAAGCCATAAACAAGTCTCAAAGGAGACTGATGAACAAGGTTTCAAGGACATTACTGCTCCTGCCTGAAACCATAACCAACCGAACACCTGAAAATATGAAATTCAGAATTTTAGTGTTTCCTCAAATACCAAGTGCTCACAAAACAACTTAAGGCAGTTACAATAAGTCAGTAATATAACAAATCTTGAAAGCAAAACTAACATCTCAAAAAAGAAAGGTGACTGTCCCTGTTATGGACTGAATTGTGTCCCCTTCTCCCAAATTCATGTGCTAAATTCTAACACCCATATCTCAGGATGTGACTATATTTGGAGATAGGAACTTTAAAGAGGTAATTAAGATAAACGTGGTCATTGAGGTGAGCTCAAATCCAATGTGGCTGGTGTCCTTACAGGAAAAGGGGATTATGACACAGACATACACAGAGGAAAGAAAGTGAGAGGGCAAAGGGAGAAAATGGCAAATCTACAAGCCAATGAGAGAAGCCACAGTATGACATCTCTCCCTGCTGACACCTTGATCTTGGACTTCTGGCCTCCAGAATCATGAAGAAATAAATTTCTGTTGTTTAAGTCACTCAGTCTGTAGTATTTGTTATGACAGCACTAACAAATTAATACCGTCTCCTATACCAAAAACCTTCCCAAAAAGTTCATACAAAGGAAGGAGAACCATGACTCTTTCTCTTGGATCCATGAATTCTATTTGGATTGTGCTTATAATTTTCAAAGCATCTTCATGTCTATCATCTCCTGTGTGCCTCCTAACAAACTCATTTAATGTGAGGAGAGGTTGAGACTGAGAGGAGAGCCTAGACTTGCTCAATGACAGACTAAATCACTTGATTCACTTGCAAGGGCAGCAGCTAAGGTTGAGGAAGATAGGTAGACCAGTACTCCACATTACTGATGAGTGAGGGAGGGTGAGGCACCAGGTGACTGGGTGACCTGCCCAAGGCCTCTCCAGCAGGAAGAGGCTGCTGGGGCCTGAAGCCAGGTCTTCAGACTTGACCTTGTGACATTCCCACTGCCCTACGAGAAAAAGGTATTCACTTCCTCTGCAGTCCCCAAATGATTGCTAGCTTCCTTCTTCTCCTTCCTTCCTCCTACCTTACCAAGGAAATGTCAGCTCCCAGGACTACAGGGAGGACAACTGGGTAGGCATATACTTTATAAGTTTTGAAAGAAATCTTTAATACCACAAAGACAAATTTGTATATCCATACATGTATAACTTTTGTTCCTAATGAGAAAGAAAGTGTCAATCTCTATGTGATAAAAACAAAAATAAGTAATAATAACACATAACACCCCCCCCTTCTGAAACATACACATGCTGTTATGCCTTTTTAGGGAGGGAATAGATTGTTCTACATATAAAAGTTCATCTAAAAAGACAGGCTTATAATGAGGTTGAGGGTATCCAGAGATTTGAATAACCACAGAGAATTTGCAGGAGAGAAAGGGATATCTAACAAAGAACTTTAAGAAGTATAGTTTATAATGTACTATGTAAACTCCACTGTGTAATTCCCATTTGTATGTCTTCAGATAGTTTTCCATAAGGGACTACATTACTTTTCAATAACTTTTGGAACTGGAATTTTTTTTCTTTCTTTCCTTCTTTCTTTCTTCCTTTCCTTGCTTTCACGTGTAATACCAAACTTGTACCAGTCTTAAAATGGGCCAATTTTATTTGAATCACAATTGTTTTCCCTTAGGTTCACTGAGGAGTGAGTGAGAGTAAGGATTCAAGCATGCAAGATACTGATAACCAATCAGAAAGATCTGGAGCTCTTCAGATCCCAAGATGTGATTCCTGAAAAAAGTCTTCTGGACCAGCTAATACTTCTTATCAAAAGTCACTTCTAGGACTAAAAAGAAGTATTAGTCTGTCTGTCTTTCTGCCTCTCTCTCTCTACCTCTCTCCTTTCTCTGTTACCATCTATCACTCCATCCATTCATCCAACCATCCATCCATCTGTCTGCTTTCATATCTGTCTATATATTCAATTGAGACATTTTTCTTCATTGACTTTTGGTTTAAAAAATTTTCCCCCATGAAAGTTCCAAATGAGAAAAACTATCCATAATTAAAATAAGACTGTAAAAATCAGAGCTCCTGTTTATATCTCAACTTTCCCCACTTGCTGATAAGTGACTCACTGTCTCACACTTACATGAAATAGAGCCAAGGGGTGAAGGAGCTAAGGATGACACAATATTTAACCAAAAAGGAAAAAAAGAAAAAAGAAAAAAAGAAAGCTTTAAAAAGAAGTTCCCAATTATCCTAAATGTTTTATCAGAATCTTCTTTTAGTCTTTTTAATATGGTTCATAGACGTTTATAAAATGAAACCATTCAGAAAGCCATCAAATTCAGCCAGAGATTCCTAGAGAGGATGGGGAGGGTCTCAGTTGAAAGGATGCTTCTGAAGACTCCTTCAGCAAGTCCCTAGGTTAATTGTCTGAGAATCTAGAGAATCGGTGGCTATTTGCATGAGACTCGAGAGCATTCCAGGTGACCTCCAGAGACTACACTGAGATCCCACATGACCTTCATCAGTTAAGGAGTCCAGCAAGAAGGCCATAGCCTAGAGTTAGAATGCACCTGCATGATAATGCTTAGGAAGTGACAGACTTGGGACTTTGATGTCAGACACTAGTCAGCAGGTCTTTCAAAGTGAGAAGCAGACCTCAAGGAAAAAGCCCCTGAAGAGGAGTCAGAATTTCCCAGCCAGTAAGACTCTTAGATTAGGTCGTTTTCCTGTTGTGTAGCTGTGAGAGAGTGAGATCACCTTCTGAGCATGGGAAGGGAGGCTCCCCTTTCCAGCAAGGTCACTCGTTCTAGCTAGCCCAAGAGCTGTGGGCACCTGTTCGTTCTTTATTTAGTAATAGTCCACTTTGAAAACTACTTGCTATTCTAAACTGTCTCCTCTATTTTTATCCCTGTCATTATCTGGATTCCCTGGCTCGTGCTGCCTCAATCCTGACCCTCTCATCCACTCCACCCTACCCCGAACATGCTTCCATCAATAAATACAAATATTTTAATAGAATAGCTGGTTGTCCTTGGCTGAATTCCCCTCATACTTAGACCATGTGGCTACCCTTGAATTCCTCCCTGGTTTGACTTATTCCTGTAGAGGGCTTTTTCTAGAGCATTTTCCTCAGACACATCTCTCTTTGGAAAATGTTAGTCTTAAAATAATTCCCAGTTCATTGCTCATCTTTTCCTGAAAATAGATCCTCTCCTAAGTCTCTAAGGTGTTTTTGGTCTTTAAAAGTATCTAATGCTTGCTAAAAGCATTTTAATCATCAAACAATTGAAACAAGACCCTATGGATTCTTGATGCCAAATAATGGGCTAATGACTCTCACATCAGTATTTTTAGCTCATAGTTCTCTCCTGAACTTCAGACCCATATACAACCATATAGACGAGGAGATATTCCCTTCTAGTTATTAACCATGCCCTACATATTCCACATGTCCCAAGCCCACCTCCTTTTTCTCCTCCAAGTCTTCCAATATTCCTTCTTGCTCCGATGGAAGCTATATATCTTATTTTTTATATTTCACTTTAGGTACAGGTAATGAACATATAAACATGTACTGTTTACAATATAAATACATTGTATCAGATGGTGAGAAGTACCAAGAAAGCAGCATATGGTGGCAGGGAAAAGGGGAGCTGTCAGCGGTGGAAATCATCACTGCTAACTGACATTTGAGCAGAGACCTGCAAGACCTGAAAGCCAGGTGGCTTTTGGGAAAAACCCAAAAGAGAGTGGCTGTTGGGAAAAGGGAATTTTTCATGCAGAAGAAAAAACAACTGCAAATGCCCTGAGAAAAGGGGTGGAAGCAAAGAGGAGTGGGGAGGTCAGGTATTGACTTTGGGATGTCAATTATTACATGATATTAGAGATAATGGCCAATAATATAAGAGAAAGGAATATGTTGCTTAAGAATTGAAAAGTAAGGAATAACCCAGTAGAACTAATAAGGCTTCAGAATAACTGCAGAATTCAAGACCAACATTTTCCTCTACCCTATGGGTTGGCACACTTTTTCTGTAAAAAAACAAGTTAGTAAATACCTTCACCTTTGCAGGTCTTAAGGTCAAAATGCCACTGTGGCATGAACACAATCATAGACAGTATGTAAATGAATGGACAAGGCAATGTTTCAATAATACTTTACTTACAAAAACAGGTGGTAGATCAGATTTGGCCCCTAGGTCATAGTTTGCCAACCTCTGCTCTACATCAACAACTACCAAGCAGAAAATTGTATAGAAATGAAATTTTTCACAATAATAATGAAACTATAAAATATCTAGGAAACAATTAAAATGATACAGTATAATACCTTTTCAGAGAACATTTTAAAATGCTTGTAAAGACATTAAGAAAGATGTGAATAAGTGGAGAAACATATCATGTTAACAAATGGGCAAATTTCATAGTAAAGTTGTCAGTATTCCTCCAAAATAATCTCTGAATTTATTGTAATCCAAATAAAAATTTTAGCAACATTTTTCAAAATATGTAAACACTCTAGAATTAATATGGAATATAAAATCTATGAATAGCTCAGCAAGGCTAAAATAAGAGCAAAGAGAGGTGCTATTTCTGCTAGATATTAAAGTAACAATGCCTTAGTAATAAAAAGAAAATGATATTGATGGAAAACAGACAAATAAATCAATGAAAGTGAAAAGAGAGCTAATATGTATGCATATATATTATATATATTATATAGATATATAAATTTATATGTATATAAACTTAATATATGATAAAAGGAGCATCAAAACCATTGGAGAACAATTCACTGTTTAGTAGATTATGTTGGGAAATCTCACTCAGTATATATAGATAAATAAATTGGATCTTTACTTACATAAAGATGAACACTAGATTAGATATAAATATAAAATTATGAAGTCAATATAATAAATGCAGAGGTTATATCTTTGTGATCTTGTGGTAGAAAAAATATGTAGTTAAACAAGATATGCAAGATATGCTTATCAAATTAATAAATTGGACTATATCAAAATTAGGGATCTCTCTTTTATAAAAATACTATAGACAAAGTTAAAAGATTACAGAATGGCAGAAGATACCAATAATATCTAAAACTGCCAAAGGATTAATATCTTAAAAATAGGAAACCTTTGCAAATCAAAAGAAAAAGAAAATTGACAAGCACTAGAATAAGAATCATACAAAAAGGAAACTGAATGGGTAAGAAATCCTCAAACTCATCAGTAACAAAAGAAATGCAGATTAAACAATGAGACACCACTTCAGAGCCATCAAAACAGAAAATTTTTAGAATTTGGATGCTGCCCAGTACTGATGAGAACATGTGTAAACTGGAAGTCTCATGCATTACAGATGACAGCAGAAGATTCCTGTTGCCCTGAAGAACAATCTGATGGTACTTAATGAAACCCATCATGCAAAAATCCCAGAGGCCCAGCAGTCTCACATTTGGCTATAAATCTCAGGGAAATGTACTCAATGTCCATTATGTAACATTTGCAAGAGTATTCATTGCAGCATTATTTGATTCCTGGAAATTGGAGGCAATTTAGTTGTCTACCACAAAATGCTACATATGCACATTAAAACTCTTACAAATATTATATTTTAGAAGGATAAAAACATATCCAAAAATTAGATGTCCATCAGAGAAGAGAATGTGCTTTGGGGGGGAGGGGTCAGGAAAATGTGGATAAAGAAAAGGGGACCGGAAAGGTCTGTATTGCACTGAGTATGAGGGGGTGTCATCAACTGAGGGTATGATCAACTCTTCACATGAGGTTCAATGACAGAAAATGTATGCCTTCTGTATAACAAAAAAGGAATATTAAAAATCATAGGTAAGAATTATGCAGAAATGTAGGCATGCAGAAAGGTAATGGAGAAAAAAGTAAAGATTGCTGTGTCTGAGTGACACAAGCATGTGAAAAAAATTTTCCTTTATTGTTTTATGTTGTTAGTGTTAACAAGACTTTTCTTTAAAAAGTAAACATAATATGAGAAGCACCCTAACACTGATAATTTTTATGAGTGCTTAAAACTTTTACAGGGCAGTGGGTAAGCAAAATTGATAGTCTGAGTAAAATGACTTCTTAGCTATCTATCGGACTTTCTTAAATGTTTTGCTTCATAATACTTATCATAAGTATTTTGGCTGTTTCTAATATGTCACAATAATTTTATTTCATTCATTCATTTAGCAAAGTTTTATTCACTTTTGAATGCTGGGCATGGTAACCCCCAGTAATGATCTTTGGGATTGAGGAAGGCTCTGGGCTCTGCTTTAACACCTACACCCATAGAGCCTGGCAGTGTGAAGGCTTAAGATCTTTTGTGCAACCTCCTGCCCCCTACATCAAGAGTTACAAGCCTTTAGCCTTATTTTTTCTTGAGAAACCCCCAAACATAAATGGACTAACTCAAGCCTGCTAAGGCCCATTTTTCTTGTTAAATGCACACAGAATTGTCTTGCTTATCCTTAGCCATCTATATCAGAGAACATCTGCCTCACTCTCTGTCACATTTTTTGTTTCTTTGTTCTTTTATCCTGGTCAGCCTCAGTTCCTATAACATATAAAATTTCTGCTTATTACCAGACATGCTGTCCCACTTTTAGAATGCCATCCCTCCTAGCAGCAAAACAAACGTTTTCTGGTGGTTGCTGCACTTTGATAGACTTGAGTTCAGGAACTTTCTAAAGTTTAAGCTCTGGAGTTCAGCTCTGCACATGGTGGCATTGGACAAGCATTGGGTGGGCACATTTTCATAAAGCTCTGGAGTCTACGCTTAGGACCAATAGATTTAGGACCACTAAGTCTTCAGTATACCTGCTGTTCTTTGGCTTTCAAGTCTTGAAGAAAAGCAGATGTTGCTTTTCTTAAAGGGAGAGAAAGTGATTCTCAGGCCCATTGCTTTCTTCACTCCTTCACTCTCCTTTCTAAACTAACGGGTGTGCAAGGTCTTGAAGCCAGATACCTGAGTTGGAATACTGTCTCCACTGCTTAAGATCTGTGCTCCCTTGGGCAAATTACTTAACTTTTTTGTCTCAGCTTCCTCATCTGTAAATTGGGGGAAACACCAGTAATAATTTCATAAATTTGATACGAGGATTCATTGAAAAGCTTTTCATGGTCACTGCATGTCAAACCCTGTAGGCTTTGCGCTTGGGTTGCCATGCTGAACAAGACAGACATAATCCCTGTCCTCATGTTGCATCTGGCTTACTGAGAGTCATTGACCTGTTATTTAACAAAAAATTTACAATGACTAAAAGGCAAAACTCTTAGATGCATATTCCAAACATTACGATTCTTTAAGCTTCTACTACATCCTCCACTCTATGAGCTGGCACCAGGGCTTTTGGAGATCCCTGTCCACTAATTTCTCATGTATCTTTTCTCAACTCCCTCACCTATGGATGTTCTTGAATATCACAGCTATTTGTTCTGATATCACCAAACTCTAGAAGGGCAAACCCAGGAATACAAGAAAGAGAACACCAGGCAGGAGGTTGTGAGTCCAGTTGTAAACAGAGCAAAAACAATATTCTTATAAGCCCCTGGAATGGTAAGGTTACAATTGATGTTGTAATTGGAGTCTTCTTCATTGGATTTTTATTAATATATCAATGAGGAAAGATACTAAGTGTAGTACCACTAGTTGAATTAAGTGTGGGAAACTTTTATGAGAAGTTACAAAACTAAATTTGGCTCAAGAAAAGCTGAAAGACAATTCATTCACAATTTATGGCCTATATAAGAATCCACCTGGTTTATATGAATACAGGTGTAAATCTGGTACCAAATGATAAAACTAAGGAACATAGGGTAACTGATAAGAAAGCAGCCTCATCACAGGTGAGGTGCAGAAAAGAAAATAGATTATTTGAAGGAAGACACTGAATAATTCCAATGAAGCCTTGGTTGCTGCAAAGATTGATGTAATCCCTTCTAGACTCAGGAAAGTAAAGTTCTAAGGCATACTATTAACAGTTCAACCCAAATGGACCTTACCTACCTGCTGTTCACCAACCCTTGAAAACTATGCAGAACAGGTGTAATATGAATGAGAGTGTTGTGTGTATATAAACCAAGTAATTAAATAGTAAAACAAAGTAATGCAATTAAGATTTTAACATTTGGAACTTGGATCTCTTGGACAGTCATATTAAACTTTATCCACCTTTGATGTCTTATATTTAAACATAAAATTTACCTTTTACTTTCCAAGTTTGTAGCTAAAATCCCAGCCATTGGCAGTCCTTTGCCACCAGATGTTGAAGAGGATGAAATATGGGGTATTGGGTTCCCTGATGCAGAGCGGGAGTAGAGAAGACCTAGAGAGACTGAGAGGTTGGCCTGTCCTTAGGGGAGAAGGACTCAGGTCCTGAGATTAGAATTTTATTTTCAGCAGTCCAGGTTCTGGAACAAATCTTATCTAAAACATAAAAATATTTGATATCATTTGAATCTGGAATCTGCTAAGGTGGATAGGTCTGGTGGAATGGGAGAAGCCCCAAAGTATTCAACTCATTTCTTTTATTCATGGGGTACTAACAGCTGAATGCCATCCTACAATAATGAGTCTCCAATCTTGCTTAGGGGCTAGGCTTTTAGAGGCTAATATACATCTAGTCCCTCATGCATGCATACACTGTCCAACAAACAACCAAACCAAACGGCTAGATTTAAGTCCATCACTAACCTCTGCAGATATGCAAATTAACACACACTGATACTCAAATATTTATTGTTATTAATAATAAATTTAAAAATATGAACCAGCTAGAGAGACTGTATTTAGAGAAATTCCAAGACAATACTACTGAACCTCTTACAAATATATGTGTTTCTTTACATTGTTGATCAATTTGATCAGGAATTTTAGGTTCCACAGCTGTGATCTCTTTCTGCCAGGACAAATTTCCTTTTACTGACTTAAATATTGGCTACAGAGGGGAAAATCATAAGAAATATAATGATATGACCCTATAGATAGTTCAAAAAAAGAGAGGCATAGTCCTGCCTGAATCAGTATCACTAATGTAGCTTAACCATACTAAGAGGGCAAGGATTTGTGTCTGGAGATACTAAATATAGATGTTTTTGCATGAATGCATTCCAGTTTTTAAAAATCCTTTTTCATTTAAAAATATAAACTCTACATCTTATTTTCTGACTTATTTTATTTTCTCTTTTCCTTGGTATTCCTCCAGTATCTCTCTAACAACATCTTTGTCTGCCCCCAAGATACACACCAACAACAAAAGCAGCTGATTTCTCTCATCCTTAAGCTCAGCCTGATTTGCTGAAAATGCATCACAGAGGAATTTTCTAGAGAGAGAGAGACTTTGGAGTCTTGGAGGATCAGTTCTTGTTCTTTAGAAATGAAAACTGTAGAGATGAAAATATATCCACAAAAATCAGACATTCACTCTTTAGAATCATTTGCTACCCTGGAAAATAGCAAGGAGCAAGCACTGAGCAAAGATACAAGCATCTTTGTTGAACATATTTTATTTAACCAGTAATCTTGTGATCATTAAAATAACAACAACAACAATCAGTGATCTTGTGAACTTTAATCAACCCCCAGGACAAGCCCCTAATTTTTAATTAGCTCAGAGTATGTTGACGTATATAGAAAATGTGTCCAACTAAAACTCTTTACTGTGAGGAAATCTATTTCATAACAGCAAGCTCAAACACTAATGGAACCTCCAGTGTACCACGATTACATTTTGGAGTGTGCCACTGTTGACAAAATCAAGGAACTCTTGCAAACCTAGAAAGGACAAGCAAATAAGAAACTTCAAGAGATCATACTACATATTTAAGTCAACCAAACCGAGCTTCTTTATACCTAGACAAAATCCCTGTGCATTAGAAATCATGATACCTTTTTAAAAAGTGTCAGTTAATATTTTTGGTGATCTTTTGAAATTGTTTTATGACATTTTTAAGAAATCACCATATACCAGTAATTAGCTCAACTAGCTCTCTGACAAACATACATTCAAGCTATTCAACATTAAAATTCTCTGAATTATTTAAATATGTCACTTCCAGTATTTGCCTAGAAGTCATAAAATTACATATATGTATATTTGCATATTTTCACGTGGGTATATATGTGTATATACCCACGTGAAAATATGCAAATATACATATATGTAATTTCATATATATGTGTATATATAACATAGTATGTATATGTGTATATATATATGTGCGTTAATGTATAGGTATATTTATGTGTGTATGTATATATATGTGCGTGTACATATTTAATGTTTAAAATATCTTTAACTGCAAAAACAGCAACAAAAAAGTCAAATCCAATGTTTGTTTAGGGCAAAGTTAAGTTCAGACTCCCAAGCCTTAGCATATTAATGCTTTCCAGCTAGAAAGATCACATGTCAGAAGAATTAAGCATCCGCAGTGCTTGCAGGTGTATTAAGGCAAAATGAAACAAGAATTCTTACTGTTGTCTGTGTTGGATTCCTCTCCTTATAGCAACTCTTTTTCAGGCAACTATCCCTTAGCTCGTTATTTAGATTTGCCACCTAAGAGATTTCTTTCCCCCCTCCAAGTGTCTGATTGCATTTGTTCTAGCAACTTAACTGCAGTGTCATTATTACATGATTCTTCACATAGCCCAAGGTTAAACATGCTTTAAAGTCTACAGTAGGTTTCAACTCTGTGGTCAGCATAATAAAAGAGATCCAAATAGACAAATGTGCTATCAATATTTTATATTTGTGAAGGAAATGGTAGTCACTCTTGGCTTTCTCTGAGTCTGTCTGAAAGGATGTGGTTTTTAAACAAGAGAGCCATTTCACAACCAAACTCTAATTTTAATTCAGAGTGTGCCACTCAGTGTTCCACCCCTGTACTACTTTTGTTGGTGCGTAATTCCTAATAAAATTTCTAGGTGCAGGACATTTCTAACACTGCAAATTCAGACTCAACGTGCACAGATCCAAGGTCCCCACAGTCCACAAAATCTGTTCATCGACCTCCTGTGTTCCTTGCCTCAATGAATGACTCCACAGCAGGCAGGGGCCCAAGACAGAAACAAGGATGCCACTGTTGGTTCTACTGTTCCTGTTTCCAACATCAGTTTGATTACCAAGTTTCTCAGTCACTCTCAGCCCCTCACTAGCCTTCTAATTAAGGAGGTCATCATCAGGATGATGTCACCATCATTTCTCACTTGCTTAATGACAGTCTCCTATCAGGTTTCCCATTCTTGGTTCCCTCACATCCATCTTCTATTCTATTGCCAGTCATCTTTATTACATGTGAATCTAGTCAGTCATTTTTCAGCTTTAAACTCTTCACTAGTTTCCATTGCTTCAGGATATAATACATCCTTCTTATCATGAGTTGCAGTGTACTTCATGATCTCTTATCTTTTATAGATTCTTCCCTTGAATTCCATTCTCTGTGGTAGATATTATCACGCTTAATATAAAGATAATCAAATTAGGTTTCTGTAATGTTGGAAACCCTGATTTGGGTCACACAGCCAGGAATTAATGGTGTTACAGATGAATTCACATTAGAAGTCTGAATAAAGTCTTTAGAAATTCGATTCAGTTTGAATTTGTTTTTCCTCAAGAGGTCATGCATTCTAGGGTTCCATTTAACATACCTCTGATCTCATATACAGAACAACATGGGTCAATTTCATTAGAATGTTACTTGTGTATGAATTATTAGGCCACCCTTACCTGTTATCTTAGTTCTGTTTTCGGGAGAACCTGATGAAGGATTTGTGTGCAGGCAATTTATTTGGGAGGTGAGCCCAGGGAGCAGGGGTGGGGAGGGGCATGAGGCACAGAAAGAGGACAAGCCAATAGAAGTATGTGTTAACAATCCAGCATCAAAAAACCTACCAACAATAAATGCTGGAGAGGGTGTGGAGAAGGGGGAACCCTCTTGCACTGTTGGTGGCAATGTAAATTGATACAGCCACCATGAAGAACAGTATGGAAATTCCTTGAAAAACTAAAAATAAAACTACCATATGACCCAGCAATTCCACTACTGGGCATATACCCTGAGAAAACCATAATTCAAAAAGAGTCATGTACCACAATGTTCATTGCAGCTCTATTTACAATAGCCAGGACATGGAAACAACCTAAGTGTCCATCAACAGATGAATGGATAAAGAAGATGTGGCACATATATACAATGGAATATTACTCAGCCATAAAAAGAAACAAAATTGAGTTATTTGTTGTGAGGTGGATGGACCTAGAGTCTGTCATACAGAGTGAAGTAAGTCAGAAAGAGAAAGACAAATGACGTATGCTAACACATATATATGGAATCTAAGAAAAAAAACAAAAAAAGGGTCATGAAGAACCTAGGGGCAAGAAGATGGGAATAAAGACACAGACCTACTAGAGAATGGACTTGAGGACACGGGGAGGGGGAAGGGTAAGCTGGGACACAGTGAGAGAGTGGCATGGACATATATACACTACCAAATGTAAAATAGATAGTTAGTGGGAAGCAGCCGCATAGCACAGGGAGATCAGCTCAGTGCTTTGTGAGCACCCAGAGGGGTGAGATAGGGAGGGTGGGAGGGAGAGAGATGCAAGAGGGAAGAGATATGGGGATATATGTATATGTATAACTGATTCACTTTGCTATAAAGCAGAAACTAACTCACCATTGTAAAGCAATTATACTCCAATAAAGATAAAAAAAAAGATAAAGTCATGTAATAATTATATATATATATATCCCCACGCTATGACAGTTGGTCTCAGTTCTCACAGGAGAACGTATTGGATACCTCCTAGAATTGCTACCTGATGGGGGAAAGACAGAAGGAATTTTCCATTAACATCTGGCCCCATTGGTTGAGAGTTGCCCTCAGGAGTGTTAATTGCCCCAAGGTTCTGAGTTGTAACATATGTGATAAACAAGCAAGACCCTGCCAGTACCTGAGCTCTGCAGAGCCCTAGGGCAGGAAGCAGAAGCAGACAGCAAATACATGAAGCCTCTGGTCAAGGGCTTCTCCCTCCCTTCTGTGAGTCAATCCTGCATAGACCTGCATACAATACACAGCTGAAATCGGAGATGGTGGCAGCCAGGATGAATCTGGGCAACAGAGGCATCTAAGACACCCATTCCCAGGACATGAAATAATAAGAAACAGAATGACATTCTATTCACTAATATTTTTAGACTCACACAATTTTCAAATAATAGGTTATAGATTAGCACAAATATATTTTTCACTGATTTTTCTCTGCAGAAAACAAAGACTATTGAATTATGTGTAGGTGGTTCTATTAAGTGACTCATTTGTTGCAAATAAGTACCAGGTGCTTAGTTGAAAAGCTAGAGCTAATCAATAAATAATTCTCTCTGGAAAGGAGGCAGAATTCTCTATTTCAATAATAGTCCATTTATAGATACGTTAAATATTGAAAACTCTGGACCCAAAATTAAGCATACAGAAAATGATTTTAGCCATATTTTAGGACATTGGAAATCATATGACTGATATTTGCACTACTCTTTATTCTATGTCAATTCTTAAGCTACTTTGCTTATTTATAGGGCATAAGAATATGCCAGTGTAAACTGTAATTTTCAAAAATGAAATCCTTCATATATTTTTGGACCATGAAGTCTTTATATCTATTTCATCTCATTCTAAAATGTACGTTGATATATCCATAAACTAAAGATAAAGGTAAGATATAATTAAAATATTAACAATGGTTATTGCCTTGGGATGAAATTAAAAGAGTTTTTATTTTCTTCTTTGTGTTTTTTGGAATTTTCCAAATTTTCTATAGTTCTTTCATGTTATTTTTGTAGTAAGAAGCAATCCTACACTACATCATTTTTTAAAGGTCAAATTAAAAAGAAAACACTTTGGTAACGATTTTTAACTCAAATGTGGCCAAAGATGTTTTTTTATGAAAAATTGTTACAACATAGCTCATGCATGTAGAGAATTTTCCATCACAATGAAAAAGAATCAACCATTTGATTTTACCCTAAGTTAGCTTCTTTCCAGTGATATTAATACCTTAGGTTTAGAGAGAGTCCTGGAGGTGCTGAACTACATGTACAAAGAAAGGGGGAAAAGACAACATTTTCCTTTTTCCAGGATAACTTTCAGGCAGGAATGTGGCATGAATTACAAAATTCCACTGACCTTACTTTTGACTATATAGGGACAAAAATATCACTTGTCATTTCATGTCTGGATTGACGATGACCTCCTAGTTTCTGGGTAGATTTATACCATATTCTCCTGTTAGGAATGTTCTTCTGGCTCTACTCCTCCACATTTCTCCTCCTGTACAGATGGAAAATTCCAGAAACGTACCAGAAACATCTTACATGAGGGGTTGGTGAACTCATTAATCATTAACCACTGTGACCTCACCAAACCAGCTAGAAAGAGACAAGGCTGACAGGCAGAGCTGATAATTTCATCAGGCTCACTGCTTACCACCGGCAAATCCTAGGTAGATCTGTAGGTAGTTAATCCTGCATCAATTCACAGGCCTTTCTCCTTTTCCAGAAACTCCTGGCATTTGTCAGCTGTCATTGCACTTGTAGAGCTGTAGCTCTTTAATGTCGTGCTCTTCCCCAGCACTGGCTGTGGACTGGAACTCAGCCTACCTGGCTCCCCTGTGCCATGCTGCTTTCAACGTCAACCATGTAGGCCCTTTCGGTTTGTCAGCATTTGGAGAGGGGGGAGATTTAGGTTTTTTGCTTTGTTTTGTTTTGCTTTTAATCTTGAGAAAATTAGGGGCAAGAGAAATAAATAAGAAACAAAGTCAAATTTCTGATAATCATGATTCTTACACTACAAGGCTGATTATATTACTGAGATGGTCTTGTTCCATCTTCTGCCTTCATTCCTCAAGTTGGGGCTCTCCAAATATCCTCTCATTTTCTGACTCTCTCATTAGAGAAGGAAATGAAGAACCTTCTCTATTTGAAGTCTACACTTCTGTGTATGTTGGCAAGCAAAGAAATCAGGACAGAACAAGTATGCCCTTTGTCTTTGGTGAGTAATTTACCTTTCTGTGAACTTCCGTATTGGATAGCAGAGAGGCCTTACCTAAATTCCCAACCCCCTTATCACTATATGCTTCTAAATACTCTATATTTTTCCTTTATAGTAGGGTTCCTCAACCTTGGCATTACTGACATTTTGGGCTGGGTGTTTCTTTGTGTGGGGAAGGGGGCTGTCCTATATATTGTAGGATGCTGAGCAACACCTCTGGCCTCTACCACTAGATACCAATAGCACCCTAGTCATTTGTGACAACAATGTCTCCAGGCATTACCAAATGTCTTCTTGGGGGCAAAACTACCCCTGATTGAGATCATAAGCCACTTCTCTAGAGAACTCAATTAATTTGTAATTATATGTTTATTTGTGTGATTATAAATTATTTTCTCTTCCACTACACTGTAAATTCCACAGCAGCAGGGATCATCTCTATTCTAAATTCTGCCCAACTTCTTTTCCTGGCACATAGTAGCCCCTCATTAAATATATATTGACTTAATTAATGAAAAAATGATGTGGGTAGTTTTATGAGCTATTACAATAATTTTAAGAATTCCAGAGTTAATTAGTGTCAGGAGAAAAATGATTATTCTGGCTATGCAAAAAAATGATATTTACAATTTGTAACAATATCTAAAAGACATGACATTTTGGGAAACATGTTATAACATTTTTCTTATAACTTACAAACTTAAAATTTAGATATATAAGATTTTTATATTATTTCAAAAACTGATTTGAACTTTAATCTTTGTTATATTTTCCCATAAACTATATCCTAACGTTTGTGGATGTGAGAGTACATTTATTAATACTGATGACAGATTGATAGCTCAAGGCATTTCATCCTTAAATTTAATATAATTTTTTAAAATTTTGATTACCAAATTAATATTTACTCACTCTAGAAAATAAAGAATTCAAATCATACAAAATAAAGCTCCTGACTTTTCCATAAACCAGTGCTCTCCCCTGATTGCTTTAGAGTTTATATAGGCATTCATGAATAAATACATATATGTATTTGTTTCATTGTTTTGTTTAAAAAATGTTTTAACTTAAACGGTATGGTACCATACTTATTTTTCCGCAGCTTGCTTTCTTACTTAACAGTATTTCCAGGATCCACATAGGTTTACCTATTTTTACCTGATGCCTACTAGTTTATAGTATGGACTCATTGTAGTTTATTTCTTTAAACAGCAATAAGATCAAGCATTAAAATGGTCATAAAGTTTATTTCCTCCATAGACATTTATCCCCTGACCCTTTCTTCTGTTTAGTTAGCAGCATTCATTGCTTCAGAGTGCTAACACACCCAAATGACCCAGTTAGTTCATTTCTTAACTTTTAAGCTTCTAAGTAAGCTTTGGAGAATCATGGCCAAAAAAAGTCTTGAAAGTCATTTTTTTCTTTTGACAAAAGGTTGTTTTTGTTTTTGCTTTTGTGCTTAGTTTTGATACTCAAAATTAAAATTCAGGCAGGGCTGAAAAAATAAAAATCCATAAACAATAGCTTGGAAAGAGAATAGCTGAAGAGGCAGAATAACTATTTCTCCTCCATCCCCACCCGCACCAGCACACCAGTTAATGTTGCTGGTCCTGGGGATGGAAGGGATTGGAAGGTCAGGTGTCCACTTGGGTCTTTGGGGATAGAACATTTTGACCAGGTACCATTAAATTAATAGAGGGAGGGAGGTCCCAATGATCTACTACCTCATAACAAATTACCACAAAACCTTAGTGACTTAAAACAGAATCAATTGTCTTATTACTTCTCAAAATTTCTGCAAGTCAGAAATTCAAGAGAGGTTTGGCTGGCCAGTCTTGGCTCAGGATCCTCCCATTCAGCAGCAGCCAGACAGTGGCTTGAGCAGAACAGCAGTGGTGGCAGCTGGGGCTGGCCGGGCATCTGTCCCTCTTCACCAAGTCTCAGGGCCACCTGTGTGGCCTCTGCTACACAAGTGCTAGTCTGGGCTTCCTCAGAGCAGAGTGGCTTCAGTTCGGCCAGACTCCTTACATGTCAGCTCAGAACTCCAAAGCCAAGTGTCCCAAGAGAAGGAGGCAGAGTGCGTGACTTTTTTACGACCTTGCTTAGAAGTCGCATAGCGTCATTTGTACCACACACGACCGGTTGAGGCAGTCATGAAGTCCTGCCTAGGTTCAAGGGAAGAGGACATAGACCCACCCGACCTCGTGGTGAGAGGAATGTCAAAGTCTCATTGTAAGAAAAGCATGTGAATTGGGAGATATGCCTGTGTCTATCTTTTGAAAATACAGTCTGCCTCAGGGAAGAACGATAGAACTGCAGACCTTCAGATAAGTTTTGTGTTATCTGAGTGTAGAGAGAACTCATTCCCTGCTTCCTGTCTGGGACCCTGACAGGCAGTAGGCCCCTCACAGCTCTCTTCACTATCACAGCAAATGCAGTAGCAGTTGGCTAAAAATGACAAGTGTAGTTCCAAGAAGGGAGGGGCCCTGAGGCAGCCCTGTCAGACCTCCTGCTGCCCATAGCCAGGAGGGAGAAGAGCTGGATTTTCCCATACTCCCCAGAAAACGGGGAAATACGCTAAGAGAGAGAGCATGGGTACAAGAGAGCCTGCATAGTATGAAGGGACATCTTGGTTGTGAAGAGGGAATGGCTTTCTCCACAGGAAAGCCATGCCACCCTTGAACCGGAAGCAGATAGGGTGGCAGCCATCGAGGGAAGGCTGGGAGTGGGCTGGTGGGTGTGGTGAGAAGGGAGTGAATTCCCAGAAGAAGGTATAGCAGATGTCTATGCCTTGAGAATGGTATCACACCCTTCAGCAGATGCCAGTGTGGCAGACACCAAGCAATGGCTCCCTAACCCCAAGTCTGAAGCTCTCTTAGTACCTGGGATTTACCAGGCATTCCAGGGGGAAGGAAAGAGGAAGAAAGTCCTGAATCGACCAAGTTTGTCTGAAGTGATCAGAGTAAGTTTTCTGCCATCAGACTAAATGGGAACTTAACATTTTTATCTTCAGTTACAGAAAAATAAAGAACATTACCAATTTTGTTTTCATACCTGGGGTTTTGACTCGTAACAATCATACAAACTATATAACGATTCCTCATCAATGGATATTTTTAAATGTTTCAAATTTTTCACTGTAAAAATTATGCTGCAATGACAATTTATATGTGCTTACTTATATGCAGGTCTATTTCTCTAGGAAAGATGCCTAGAAGTAAAAATTCAAATGATTCTTTGTGCTTTTCTACAAAGAGCTGTCCCACCCAACAATTTGCTTAGAACAACTTTATCATATTACTAGAATGTGAGTTTCTCGAAGACAGGGGGTTTTGTTTGTTCTGTGGTATTTGCACAATAAATATTTGTTGAACAAACTATTCACATTTTTGTGTCAAATAATTCTATGCTCTCTTTTTCAAAATGTTTACCTTTGAGATAATCTCATGAGCTACTTTTTCTCAAGACAGTATCCTATTTCCTGAGTAAAACTAATTCCAGAAGCAGACTATGAGCCAGCTAAGGAAGTTGGAGGAAGAATTTGGGTGGGAAGGGGGGACAAGGATTGCTGCAAGATTATCAAGTTTGATCACCAATGAAACTGCAATTTTTACAACATGTTGCTGGGAGTCTTGAAGAGGTTTGGTTTTCTAATAAGTCCTCTCAGTAGGTAACATATCTGCCTCCCCCACCCATCACCACCAATAAATTTTGCAGTAGTCATTACTGATAATTTAAACAGGTATTGTTTGGAACAAACTCTATCCACTTTAACTGAGAGGCAGAGGAGTAAGGCAGCCAGAAGGGAAGAAGGGACACCAAGGATATAATCTCCCCTAACTTCATTTTGCCAGGGGCGCACCTTGCGTGAGATTAGAGATGACAGAGTTCAGATTTACAGAACTTCCGTTACTTGATAGACCTCATCTGTGAATATCACTAATTGTCTACTTCTCAGGTTTTAGTTTGCCAATCTGTCAGTCCAGGTGAAATAAATCCACCAGACAAGTGCTCTACCTAATTCTACTTGATATATAAAGCCTGCTGCATTATTAGATGTCAGTAAGAGCTAAGTAATACCATGATGTTGTCATCAACAAGTTCAGTTTTCACTTCTTTTTTAATCCAGGTCAGCCTAGGTGATTAGAACAGGGTTTGCCCTCTCAGTCACAGTGGAAACTGACTTTTAAAAATCTCCAACAAATGACTAAAAAAAAACAATGAAAATGCAGACCAGGCCATTTCTCAAATAAATATTAAAAATCTAGATAATTTTTTCAGTCAGTTTGTGATTTAAACTTTGAGCTAGATATAATTATGGAATAGATAGACCTTGGGGGAAAAAGAGGTGGTAGGGAAAAATACATTGCAAGAATATACTTGAGGCTGTTCTTGAGATTTTTGGGCTACAAATATGTTCTGTTTCTCTAAATCAATAAATATAGCAAAGGTCTCACACTAATATTCTCAGAGAAGAAAAATGTAAGGCTAGTGAAATAAATAAAAGGAAAATCTATATGAAAACTTAAATTGTTTTTCATTCTTATTTATTTCACTTTGTCAATTGACAAATCAATAGCAGATGAGTATATTTTAGCTTTGCCTGCAGACTAGTAATTTATTTTTTTCTAGATTTGGATTACAGGTGTGTTTCTAGTGAGAGAGGCTCTTAGCATTTCAAAAGGGTATTAATAAAGCAAGACATTATCAGATTGAACTGACCTAGATGATCCCTTCTATTCACAGGGCTCATTCTTTGACAATCTCCAGGTCTCAGTTTAGATGCCATTCAATAGTGACTGGATGTCAATGTGTACTGAGTGCTCACTACGTGCCTCACAATTTACACGTGCTAACACATTTCATTCTCGTGACAACTTTATGAGTTAACCCCATTTTAGAGTGGAGGAAATTGAGGCACAATGTATTCATATGTCCTTAGCTATTACACTGTATGTATGGAACAATAATAGAGGTAGCCTGGCTCCAAGGCTTATGCTTAACCATGGTGCAATTAATCCCTCTAAGGTAATAATAGTGAAGAACGTTAAAAACAAGATTACCTTGATTCAAATCTTGGTGCTGATACTTGCTGTGTGATTGTAGGCAAATAATTAAGCTCTTGGTAGCTGTTGGCTCAGGAATAGCAATAGTACCTGCTTCACAGGTTGTTGTACAGACTAAATGTTAGAAGAAGAGAGCTTCAACAGTGCCTGGTGTTTGGAAACAATTTAATGAGGAATCCAACTCACAGATGTATTTCTTCAATGAAGAAGGCAATACACCAACATAAAAAAAAAAACTTTTAAACAATTACTAAAGGTCTATGCAGATTCAAAGGAAGATCACATGTTAATACATGAAAGAAAAGAATGACATCTTACATAACAGATGACTATTCTTCACAATTTACTGCTAAGTAGAATTTTACATATTTGACAAATATTATTCTCTGCTACACCTTGTGCTTTGGAATCGTGATTAATGATGTCAGAAAAAGCTACCTATAAATCTCAAAGTATTACCTCTGACAGTGGCTCCTCAAAGTGGCTGAATAACCTGGGAACTCTTTAAAATCATGTATACCCTGGCCTTACTCCGAGAGACTCTGATTCTTCAGAACTGAAGGGGGAGCACCAAGGAATTTGCACTTGGTGTTTTGTTGTGTTGCTGTTTTTTCTTTTTAATCTGAAAGTCACTGATTTAAGAGAGTTGGACACCACTTAGCTGCATTATGCTCCGGTCCCTCCCCTATTTTTCGAGTAATGCCAGGGAAAATCAGGCCACAGCTGCGTGATCACCCTGCTGCTGACTCTGTCCTGGGCTTTATTGATGCCGTTGCTCTTCTGTTCATGGATTTCCCACCAACTTTAGCCCCTTCTGCTGGGGATTAATAATATTGGAGATTTTTTTTTAAATACCAGATTAGAAACATATTAGGAACCTAGTATTTAATTTTATTGGTGACTAAAACTGTGGTTGAGGTTATTGACAAAAAAAGAGAAATGTTTTGCTAAGCACTAGTTTTTTAAGCAATTAAAGCAGGTAAATTATTCATTTCCACTAAATAATATAGATACTACTCTGTTTCAGACACTAGCTTATTTTTTTCTTACATTAATTATTTTCTCTTCATAATAGTCCTATGAGGTAGGCGTTATTTCACCATTTTGTTGATTAGGAAACTGACATTCATGATAACTTATTCAAGGTCCTGGCCAGTAAAGGCAGAGCTCAGATTCATGTCCAGATTTCTGAGTCCATGTTCGGAGCTGTTTTCCCTTCGCTAAATGAACAGGGGGTCATTTCTCTCTTCTGTGGTGAGAAATATATTAAACTAGGGTTTTTTTCTAATGCATTATCAATTTTTATAATATTTTTTGTAACCTTACTTTTCAATAGACAGTCATTTTTAGAATTACTCCACAGCCCCCACAAGGAGTAGGCAGTGAAAATTGGCAGCACAGTCCAGAGTCTGATTTAGTCAAACATCAATCCACTTGCAAAAGTCCTTGGAAAAGAAAAAGTGTCTTTTAACACTTTTCCAAGCACTGGAGAGGAGGCTGGTTTGAAGGTTATACGAGAGTTTTCTTCCCACAGTTCAGAACATTCTACTTCACAGCTTCAAACGTAACTACATATTATTTTTTTCTCCCATTTGATTGCTTTTTAATACACTTGCAGTTGAAATTTTCCCCATTAGACACAGAAAACTGCCGGGTAGCCCTCCAGGTGGACCTTGTTGCTTGTGACCCTTCATTTTGGGTTAGGTGCCCTCCCACCTTGTTCACAGAGAGACAGCAGTCTTGAAGCAGGATGTTATTTCTGTGCTCAGGAATTGAATTCAGCCACTAGTCCACCAGGAGCTAGAGGCTACAAGCAAAGTTCCCTGGCTCTTGCCCCATTTGATCACAAAATGTATTTCAAGGAGGCAAAAACAGGTACAAAGAATATTATTAGAGACATGGCACAAAGTATGGGAGAGAACACAGAGAAACTATTTATTTAAGTCAGAAGCAAGGCAGAAATAAGCACCGGAGAGGAGTGCCAACGTCCTGAATGAGGAACGCAGTAAAGAGGTGATTTAAATTAGCAGTCCCCAACCTTTTTGGCACCAGGGACTGGTTTTGTGAAAGACAACTTTTCCAAGGACCGGAGGTGGTGGGGTGGGGATGGTTTCGGGATGATCAAGCGGATTACATCTATTATGTACTTTATTTCTATTATTATTACATTATAATATATAATTAAATTATTATACAACTCACCATAATGCAGAATCAGTGGAAGCACTGAGCTTGTTTTCACTTGACACCCACTGATAGGGTTTTGATATGAGTCTGCAAGCAATTGATTTATTATGGTCTCTGTGTAGTCAAACCTCTCTGCTAATGATAATCTGTATTTGCAGCCACTCCCCAGTGCTAGCATCACTGCCTCAGCTCCAACTCAGATCATCAGGCATTAGATTCTCATAAGGAGTGTGCAACCTAGATCCCTCACTTGTGCAGTTCACAGTAGGATTCGCGCTTCTATGAGAACCTAATGCTGCCGCTGATCTGAAAGGAGGTGGAGCTCAGGCAGTAATGGGAATGATGGGGAGTGGCTGTAAATACAGATGAAGCTTCACTCACTCACCTACCGCTCACCTCCTGCTGTGTGGCCTGGTTCCTAACCGGCCACAGACCACTACCGGTCTGTGGTCCAGGGGTTGGGGACCCCTGATTTAACTCACTTATGTAGGACAGTCCTTCCAGGTCTTTGTTTACATTTGGCCAATTACCTTGTTTCTTTGTTCACACCTGACCAGTCCTAGGACCCTTCCCAGCATGCGTGCGCAACCTTTTGCTAAGATGGATTCCATTGCAGAGGCCTGTGGGTTCATGTCCACACTTATTATGGGGTGGTGTCCCCTCCCATTTTGACCCCCAAGCCTCTCTGTACATGTGCAGACAGGGAAGTTTTCCTTGACTTCAGGAGTGGTCATCTTATCTCTTTACTTCAGCAGAGCTCAGCTTCTGCCATTAGCTTTGTCTTGGTGTGTCTGGGGGAAAACAAAGCTTCAGTATTGCTCCACTTGACAAATACCAGCTGTCTGGCCCAGGGGCCCATCTATCTCCTATCTCAATCTGACTCGGGATGCTGTCACCAAAGAGGGGAAATATTTGTAGTCTCTGACCAGGCGGCTTCTCTCCTGACAGCTACTGCTCCCCACACCTGCTCCAGTTCCTCTGACTCTGCTCATCCATGGGGTCTCTTGGCTGAGCAGATTGAAAAATATTCTTAAAATATATGATGAAGCACTTCTGACCCATTTAATAAAATCTAGGTGGGGTGAGGTGGCTTAGTGACTGCGGTCAGTTTCCAGCTTCACCCCATTTTCCATTTTCATTCCTTAATTTATTCACTCATTCATTTATTCAGTACATACTTTCTAAGGGGAGCTGTGTGCCAAGTACTCTGTGAGGCACTAGGAATGATTAAGTATCTACTGTCTACCCTCAAGAAGCTGACCAAGAAGTGATTTATAAAAGCAGACTGATAGATCTAGTAACAGTGCCTGTGAAGGGTACTGGGGAGTGGAGGCCCACAGAAGAGGTGCATCTCTCCCAGCCTGGGGCTGGGCAGACGGTTACAGGGCAAAGTAAAGATTCAGGGGGAGGTTATCCCATAGTTCATTCTAGTAAGATGTGTGTGAGTAATTGGATTGAGGTGAGAAAGAGCAGTGGAATCGGATTTGATGAGGCACATTCTAGACGATGGAGACATTTTGAGCAAAGGCTTTGGAGAAGGAAAGTCATGTGTGTGTGTGTGTAAGTATGTGTGAGTGTGGGGGTGAAAGTGAGTGTGTATATGAGTGTATGTATGTGAGTGTGTGGTGATGTGTGTGTGAGATAGTTACTGAAATCAGTTCATTTTGTTATCAGGGAGCAGAACAGAAAAGTACAGAATGGAGGAATACATTCATAGCTGCCGTTTACTTCTACTTACTGATCAGAAATCCTGAGGTGTACAAAGAGCTACCTAAAGCCTGAAAATAAAGACCAGCACTCCTCAGAAGCCTTGGCAACCCTTCCCTAAAGGCTTTTTCTTTGAGTTTTAGTTTCTTAAGTTGTGAAATGAAAAGCTGGGTCTCTGGAGTGATCAAGCATGAAGGTTCTGAGATTGGCTGCCTGGGTCTGAATCCTGACTCCAATTGCGAGTTCTAAACAGAGGTCAATTACTTAACTCTCTGGTGGGATGGAGAGCTGACTGGTGGACCATTACTGATGTCATCAACCAGAGGGCACCAGGTATTTACTGGGGCAGCTCTGAAACCACCCATCCTCTTCCTTTTCAAGACCTACATCTTGCTTCCACATGTAACAGAACATTTGATGCTGTAAACCAAAGATTATATTTCTTAAATCTGAGCATAGTACCTTGTATTCCATGATTATTCAGAAATTTGTATAGATGACATGTGTTATGGGTTGAATTGTCCCCCCCCAACAACAACAAAAAGATATGTTGAAATCTTAACCTCACAATATGGCCGTATCTGGAAATAGGATCTTTACACAGGTAATCAAGTTTAAATGAGGTCATTAGGGTGGGTCCTGATCAAATATGATTGGTTTCAGAATAAAAAGGGGAAATTTGGACAGAGAAATAGATACACAGGAAGGATGATGCAAAGACACACAGGGAGAATGTCACGTGAATACAGAGGGTCTGAGTGATATATCTACAAACCAAGGAACACTACAGATTCCTGGGAAACCTCCAGAAGCTAGGAAGAAGCAAAGAAGGATTCTGCCTTCTGGGTGTCAGAGGGAGCATGGCCGTGCCGATGCCTTGATTTCAGATTTCCAGACTCCATAACTGCGAGACAACAAATTTCTGTTGTTTTAAGCCACCCATTTTGTGGTACTTTGCTACGGCAGCCCTAGGAGACTAATACAGCATGGTACAATTTCTTTTATTTAGTGGGTTCTTAGGAATGATCAAATGTCAACACTTCATTATTTGCTCAAAATATTTTTCATCATAGGGGAAAAATGTGGAAAGGGAGAGTCAAAATATATCTATTTTTTTTTACAGGCTATAAGAGCCCCCAAAATGCAATAGAGAGTAACATTTTTGTCTGTGCTTAATTTCCAGTAGCTATCATAGGAAGTTCTGATGTAAATTTGGCTAAGTGGCTGTTTCCCACTGGAATGTGATCACACAAAAATAATGCAGAATCTCAAGGCTCCTCCAGCTTTTCCAAGGGAGAAAGTTGATAAGTACCCCCAATGGTTAAGAGACTGTTTCAAACTTACGTGATTGTTACAGGCAAAGAAAGGATCATAGTCATGTAAGAAGTTCCAGTGTTTCAGAATCCTGCATGTGGCTGTCTGTTGGCCCACAAGAGATAAAATAGTTTTTAAATTGAAAAGCTTGTGGCCAAAACAAAACACCCAGAACCTAAAGCTAATGGTTTTCTTCTTATGGTATCTGTGCCCTATTATGTACTCAAAAACTTTTAAAGCCTCCAAAATCAACCCAAAACTCATTAAACATTTCTATCCTCCAAAGAAACACAAAATCTGAGACCTATAGTTTGCAAATCACGGTCAAGCTCTGTATCACTTAAAACACACTCAAAATGTAAAGTTTCACCTTAACCCAAAGATCAATGTTTCCAATGAATGTATCAAGATTTATTGATTATACACTCACCTCTTCATAATACCAAGGATCAACTGAGCACCAGTTTCTTCTTTAAAAGGAAAATTATCATTCAAATATTTGTTAAGATGACATTTTAATCAGACTTCCTGAAAAGTGTCCCAAGGTCAGACTCTATTTATTACCTGACATTTTAAAATAGAAATGTATTTTAGTGTTACATGGAATAAAGCCTCCATTTTTAAATTGTCTTTAAAAAATAAAGCATTATTTGACTTTTTTGAGTATCGAAAACAATATAAGGAATAATTCTCTAAGGGGTTTAATAAAATGCTAAACAAAACTTAGTTTGCATTTTAATCCTGATTAAAAGCAAAGTGGCAGACTGTCTATAATGGCCCCAATACAGAGCCCCTTTTGGTTCCCCTGGGATTTGTCACTATTTGGGAAATAAGAGCTTTCATTTTCTGTTCTATTCTCACCTAAAAGCTCTCCTGTATTTTTTTTGGTCACTATTTCCTTTGTCCATTAACATATTTGCCTTTGCTTCACAAATCCCTCATGACATGGAAGTCACCTAAGAGTCTTAGACGTGGCTAAAAGGGATCAAAATATTCTGTAAATTTTTAACAGGTAGAAACAAAGTCTTCTTGATTCAAAATTGCCCTCTTACCCCAAAAAAGCTCTAGTTAAAAGATCTTGTAAACTAACTGAGGCAATGTGCTGCTGCTTGGCCTTGTGTTTTCTTACAGCTCTACTGAATATTACAGTGATGCAGAGGAAGGGGGTGTAATTGCTTTTGCTTTCTTTTTATGAGCTAGTTTGTAGGTCCTCCTTCTGTGCTAAATACCTTTCAATGAATACTGCAAGAGCTGTGCACAGGTTTGTACCCCAAATGAAATCAGTTTGTTAATTTTCAGTTCTTTCTCAAAGGATGAAAAAATCTCCCCAAGAGACCCCTCCAATCTGAGCACCAGATTACCTGTGCCATTAAAATATAGAGAGCACTTTCAAAGTCACTGACTCGAATTTTTAAAGGCCATTGGATGGGCTTTAATTGTCATGACTTTTAAAGTCAATTAATTGCAAGTAACTCAGATGGGTTCTGTTCCGAGACTGTTTCCACTTTTGTTAAAACTGAGTCTCCCTCTGGGTCAGGTTAGTACTTGCTTTGTTCCTACTGAAACCAACATTTTGGACTCAATGGGTTTTCTTTCACCTTATTTTCAGAAACTTTGCTACAAAAGAATTGCCTGCTCTGTCCCTGGTATGAGATTGTGTATAACTCTTGCTTACATTCATCTACTCAAGTCAGGATTAAAGCTGGAATCTGAAACTCCTATCACAGTTTAAAATGGTGGTTTTCCCCAGAAGACCTTAGAGTCATGGGCTCAGAGAGATGGGCACAAGGAAGGCAGAGAACTAGGAAACAAAGCTCAAAGATCTTCTCCAGAGGTCCCAAGTTTTATTCCAACAATTGCCTGGACATGTGGGTAATGTTGACTGAAAACTGGAATAAAGAACTTTTGGCCACTTATCCTTCCTTTATAAGTGCCTCTATATTCAAGCCCTTTATAGACTGTCCATAAGGACAAAAAATATCAAACAAATGAATACTGATTTTTACACAGCCCATGTTAGAATGTAATTTAAGAGAACTGAAAATTGTCCTGCTGTATTATGACAAAAGTGAAATAAACTGATTTTTTAACTCTCCTGAGACAAAGTTTTATATAACAGCTCTATTTATAAATAATTCACATACCATAAAATTCTCTCTTTGAAAGTGTACAATTCAGTGGTTTTTAGTATATTCAAATGATTGTGCCACCATCAACACTATCTAATTTTAGAACATTTTTATCAGCCCAAGAAGAAACCCTGTATTCATTAACAATTACTCCCCATTCCTCCATCTCCCAAGACCCTAGCAACCACTTACGTACTTTTAGTCTCTATAGATTTGCCTCTTCTGGACATTCCATATAAATGCAATCATACAATATGTGGTCTTTTGTGACTGGTATATTTCACCTAGCATCATGTTTTCAAGGTTCATTCACGTTGTACTTCATTCCCTCAGTATCAGTACTTCATTCCTTTTTTTTGCTAAATTGCTGAACTGAGAAGATCAAGCTCAATAGCCCAAGAAAAATTATTTGTTATATGTTTATTACCTAGAGAAGCCTTTTCACATTAGCCTGATGTGATTTGCTCTATTTCTGAGTTAAGACACAAGAGCAACTTGGTAAGTATTATATCACTTCTGCCAGAGTCATGACTGGAAACACTCATGTACCAATTACGTAATTTGATGAGAGTTTAATAAAGGGACTCTTCAGAAAGTATGGGTGAGATGTGGACTCTCCATGGGGTAGTGTAACACCCCAGAGTCAGTAGGAGCAAGGGACTCTTACCATGCCTGGACCTGAAGGGCAAGGAATTGAGGCAGCAATGAGATCCCAGAGAGAGAGCTGTGGGGAGAGGACCACCTGGCAGGAGCTGGATAATGGGAGGAGAGAGAATCGAGAGGGCTGGGAAGTTAGGATGCTGGCCGTACCGCTCTGCCTGATCAATTGTGGCACTTCCTGGAGATCCATGTGTCCAGAGAGAAAGCTCTGCAGAGGGAGCAGATTGTGAAGAGTGAGCCAGGGAGGTGAGAGTGTGTGATTCATGCCTCTCCAGTGATGCCTCTAGATCCTTAGGAAAGCTATGAGCACCACAAGATGCTTGCCAAGAGTGTCTTTTTACTTTTCCTTTTTCATGGAAACCAGAATAAGGCTGAAGTGAGAGAGCAGATTTGGGTGCAGGAATACAAAGTGAAAGGAAAAAGAGAAATCAAAAATCCACAATCATGGAGGAGGGCTTATTATTTTTCCAGACCCACGCAGATCTCCAAAAGATAAGAGGGACTGAATGGTATCAAGTGTGACCTGGGTGCATTTATATCCAAGAATAAAGAACTACTTATTTCTAGATAAAAATTATTCATAATAATAAAAGTTAGCCTTACTATGATCTCAACAAAAGATGATCCTTTAATGAAAAAAAATGTTTATCATCTTTACTGGAGTATAATTGCTTTACAATGGTGTGTTAGTTTCTACTTTACAACAAAATGAATCAGTTTTATATATACATATGTTCCCATATCTCATCCCTTTTGTGTCTCCCTCCCTCCCACCCTCCCTATCCCACCCCTCCAGGCGATCACAAAGCACCGAGCTGATCTCCCTGTGCTATGCGGCTGCTTCCCACTAGCTATCTACCTTATGTTTGTTAGTGTATATATGTCCATGCCTCTCTCTCATTTTGTCACAGCTTACCCTTCCCCCTCCCCATATCCTTAAGTCCATTCTCTAGTAGGTCTGTGTCTTTATTCCTGTCTTACGCCTAGGTTCTCATGACATTTTTTTTTCTTAAATTCCATATATATGTGTTAGCATATGGTATTTGTCTCTCTCTTTCTGACTTACTTCACTCTGTATGATAGACTCTAGGTCTATCCACCTCATTACAAATAGCTCAATTTCATTTCTTTTTAAATGCATATATCATTACTTATTATTCAATGTCATTAGTTTTTTCCTCTTAGTTATTCCTTTAGTTTAATACTGCAATAACATTGCCTTATTCTCCCATTCATTATAAATGAACAGTACTACACCTATATTAGAGATTAAGTAAATTTTTGCTTGCTAGTTTGGAAAACCAACCACCACTTTTATAAATTTTGTTAGACTGTACATTATGATTCCAAGTAACAAACATTAAAATAACCTTTCATAATATGCCTATTTTTGAACTGGGGACTATTGATCTTAACAGCTGAATTGAAGAGGCTTGCCAGAAGAAGAGGGTCATAAGGAAGGATGTGGGGAGGTGCAGTGATTAACTTTTTATAGGGAGATAAGAAATTTAGAAAGGCAATAAATCAGTGAGGAAAGTTTAAGTCGTGATGCTCAAAAAAGAAACTTATTGTATTGAAGGAGGGCAACATACTAGATTACATATGTCTTGTCACTGAATTTTGAAGTATCTATTTTTCAGCAAGGCATTGAGACAAACTAGATAAGAGATCATAGAATATTTACATTCTTGCAACCAACCAAAGTGAGGTTGGCCAAGTTCATAGGTGAAATTAGTCCAAATGGAGAGAGGGCTCAGCTAAATTAATTGCTTCTGCACCTTTCCCATTTACTCAAGTTACTGAGCCCCTCCTATTCTTAATTATTTTATAATAAGTAAGGATACACCTTCTCCAAGCTTCCAAGAGCCAAACCAGCTGCAGGAATGTGCCCTTTCCCCCAGTATCTTAGGCATCTGAACTATGCCAGTTCTTTACAAATGGCATAACATTTTATGTAGAAAATCCTAAAGTCATCAAACAAAAACCTATTAGAACTAATAAATGAATTCAGAAACAACCATCCTTTGAGCACTTATTCCATGCCTTGTGCTAAGACATTTACATAGTTGTGTGTTTATAGCCATGTCATGTGTAGCTGTTAATTATCCTCATAATTAATATGAACACACTAGTCTTCACATCAGTGTGTCTGATCCCAAAGTGAGTGCTCTTTATCATCATAGTAAAGTTCTCTTATCAGAGAACTACATGCTTAAATTGTATTGCTTTAGACCTTTATGAATTATTTGTACTTAAATATGCAAAACTGGCAATGTTGATGATGGTTGTTGCATTAATGAAGACACATCAGAAATGATTCCCAGGTCTCTTGGTCAAAAAGTTCTTCCGAATAACTGTTTTTGTTTTATCTCAAGGACACCAAATTGCATTTATTTGATCCTGTTTTCTTCTTTGATTTGGCCTCTAGAAAGCACAGAGAGAATCATTGCCAACCTTTCACAACAAAACATATGCATCTCTGTATGCCAATTTTACCATAGATTTATTATTTTCCTGTCCATATTTTTCCTTTGCCCTAATTCTCTCATTTATTTACTTTAGCTACTTTTCATTTTGTGTATTTTTTAAACCTACTCAAATCCTTGGTAGAAAAGTATATTGGGACGTCCCTGGTGATGCAGTAGTTAAGAATCCACCTGCCAATGCAGGGCACATGGGTTTAGGTCCTGGTCCAGGAAGATCCCACATGCCGCGGAGTAACTAAGCCCATGTGCCACAACTGCTGAGCCTGCACTCTAGAGCCCGCGAGCCACAGCTACTGAGCCCACATGCCACAACAACTGAAACCTGTGTGCCTAGAGCCTGTGCTCCACAGCAACAGAAGCCACGGCAATGAGAAGCCCGCATACCACAAAAAAGAGTAGCCCCTACTCACTGCAACTAAAAGAAAGCCCAAGCGCAGCAACAAAGATCCAACACAGCTAAAAATTAATAAATAAATTAATAAATTAAAAAATAAAGTATATTAAGTAAATACAGTATATTTAATGTGATTCTTTTTTTAATTTAATATTTACTTTATATTGGAGTATAATTGATTTACAGTGTTGTGGTAGTTTCAGGTATACAGCAAAGTGGCTCAGTTATACATATACATATATCCATTCTTTTTCAAATTCTTTTCCTATAGAGGTTACTACACAATATTGAGTAGATTTCCCTGTGCTATACACAGGTCCTTGTTGCTATAGGTCCTTGTTGATTATCCATCTTATATACAGTAGTGTGCATGTGTTAATCCCAAACTCCTAATTTATCCCTCTTCTCCACATTTCCCCTTTGGTAACTATAAATTTATTTTCTATTTCTGTTTCATAAATAAGTTCATTTGTGTCACCCTTTTAGATTCCACACATAAGTGATATCATATGATATTTGTCTTTCTGTGTCTGACTTACTTCACTTTGTATGATAATCTCTAGGCCCATCCATGTTGCTGCAAATGGCAGTATTTCATTCTTTTTTTATGGCTGAGTAGTATTCCATTGTATATACGTACCACATCTTCTTTATCCATTCCTCTGTTGATGGACATTTAGGTTGTTCCATGTCTTGGCTGTTGTAAACAGTGCTCATATGAACATTGGTGTGCATGTATCTTTTCAAATTATGGTTTTCTCCAGATATATGCCCAGGAGTGGGATTGCTGGATCATATGGTAGTTCTATGTAATTCTAATATTTGGCAAGAATTTATCAAGTGTTTGTTATATTACCAGAACTATTCTAGGCACTGCATATTTACTGAAATCTCCAAAATAAAAACAGTAACATAACTATATATTATTCTGATATTTGAAATATAACTTCTTATTATTCTTATTCTATTAGCCAAGCAATGTCTAGCCAAAAATATAAAATTATCACAGGAATATACTGACTCTGCTATTCTGCTTTCTTCTATCACAACACACAATGGCCTTTAAATCTTTTTTTTTTTTTTTTTTTCAGTACGCAGGCCTCTCACTGTTGTGGCCTCTCCAGTTGCGGAGCACAGGCTCCAGACATGCAGGCTCAGCGGCCACAGCCCACTGGCCCAGCCGTTCAGCGGGATGTGGGATCTTCCCGGACCAGGGCACGAACCCATGTCCCCTGCATCGGCAGGCAGACTCTCAACCACTGCACCACCAGGGAAGCCCAAATCTATTTTTTTTAACTATAATGAATATTGTCAGTTTGAACAGTTTAATGCATGAAGCACGCAGGTCGGTTACAACCAAAACACATTCATGAGTACAGCTACAATAGCACAAAGCACCAATGGAGTTTCTTCAACATCTTTGGAGACATTAATCAATCCTCGAAACTATTTTTTCTCATCTGAGTAATATGCCAGCAACTCTAGGCCAGAGAAGGGGAATGAATTATACTTCATCTGACCCTTTTCATCAGATAAAAAAGAAATGCAATAAGAGAACCCAAATGCAAGTCAGAGTTGCCTGTTATGACTAATAATTCAATTCTACAAAGAAAAGAAGAAACAAACTAAGAGATCAGTCAGGATTACCTATAACAGACATATTTAATTCAGTTTTGTTATCCTTAGGATTTATCTCACTCACTGAGTGCTCTGGCTACTTTTGAGAAAGTGAATTAATTATTAAGCAATTTCTATAAAGCTACTTGTCAGCTTTTTCATTCTGCCCCAAGAGCAATGATACAAACAAATGCAGTCACAGAGTAGAATGAAATTAAAGTTTCAATTGATTTCAGTTATTGACTACATTTCAGCTAAATATGGAATTTAAGTTTAGTTTCCTCATCTGACTTTAATTTTCTACAAAAGAGAAAGGACAGATGTTTTAAACTTTTTGATTATTTATTTATGAAACATGTATTTTAATGCTTTTTGTACCACAGCAACTATTATCTACTGTTTTTCTATGAATAGAGACCCCTCTAATTAATAGGCTTATTGATCATTCATAATTATTCCAGAGAAGATTGATACTTAATTCCATCAAGACAAATCTCCTAAATAGTTTCAAGAAAGGACAATGGAAATTAGAAGCTAGTATTAGAATTGTTGATCTGTGAGCATATTTTCAGTCATTTTTTTAAACCATATCTCTGGTTGCCTGATATAATGATTTCAAAATTAGATAAACTACATTTTTACATTAAGAAGGAACGTGAGATATACTTACAAAAGGAACCAAATTAAAATCTTTCTACTGTTATCAAAATCATCATATATTAAATTACAACCCTCCTTAGGTTTTACTCAACAGTAGAGTTGACCTTTTAAACCAAAGAATTTCTTTGCATGAATCATTTGTGCAACTCTTTCTGATCAATGTTAATGACAAATGAAAATTATAAGAAGTATTATAATCACAGTTAATACATATGCCATTTAGAGTGTTTTCTGTTGTGAGTCACTGCCAACACTTCCCAAACAGGCTTAAACAGTAACAGGCGGTTGATTGACTCATAGAACTGGGGTCCTCAGTGCAATACCTTCAACATTTCCATTCCATTTTCCTTTTTATATTTTTTTTCAGTTGTGTCTTCCTCTAGAATTTAGTTTTTTCTCCACATGGATCCCCCTCAAGGAGGCAAAATGGCTCATACACTCCAGATGTCACACTGGTGCACCAAAATATCCTGGGAGAGATCATTTATTTGAATTACTCTCTCTGAAAAGCAAGCAAATTCCTCTTCAACAAAAGCTCTAATCTAACTGGTTTGAATCTAGCCACTTGCGGAATCAATTCCTGTGGCCAGAGAAAGGCCCTGATTGGCTTGTGCCTGAGTTCCTTAGCCAGTCACCATGGCCAGAGGGGCAGGACCACCCTGACTGTCTAAGACCAATCAAGGCTCCCCACAGGACGTGGTAGAGGGGCAAATCCCACCTAGACCACAGGCTGCTACACCTGGCAGAAGAGGAACAGATGTCAGGGAGACCGGTATGTGACCACTTCAGTTCCTAAACTTTTTTTGTTTTTTTTTGTTGTTGTTGTTGTTCAACTGTATTCACAGGAAAAGGGTGGGGGCATAATGTGAAACCCAAGCATACACTAAGGCAGTTATAAATAGAAGAAGAAACCTGAAAATTATGGTGAGTCCCAAATTCCCATTTCTGAGATTTTACCAAAGACTCAAACACTGAAGTTTGCTTGAATTCTAGATCAAAGTAAATGTGGCTTTTTATAGTATGTTTTCACTGTTTTTAAGAAACTTTGCTTTCAAGAATTTACTGCATCTGGCTCTTAGGCTCTCTGTCATTCCAGAAAAATCAGCAGGCATGAGGATTCCCACCTCCTTAACAGCTTCCCGTGAGGCAGCTGCTTCTAGGTGATGTCACTTTGTGAGAATCCAAGGACAAAGAAGAAGGTAAGCTAGCTGGAGCCTTCTCTCTGGCACAATCAGGTAATACATCCCTGTCATGGGCATGGAGACAAAGAGACCTGCTAAACCAGCAACTCCTCATCTTCCCTGGTGCTGGAAAGTAGAAATAGATATGTTGGAGAATGCATCCAAACAAATCAGTAAGTCCAGCCTCTAAGTCCATAAGGGGCAAATCATTTCTGTTAAAGAACCTCTAGCTTTATTATTGAACTGTCCTTCTTGTCATAACTGTTAGAAAAGACCATAACAGTATCTAAGCATCTAGTGGAGGAATTCCAGTACCTCTCCTGAAAGGAAAAAGGTGTCTTAACCTAACCAAAATAGTAAATTTAGGAACTCAGGAATAAGAGTAGTCATTACCTATTTAGTATAAGTTATTCTTTTAAAACAGTAGAATTCGCAGTGTTTTCTATATGAACCTTTTCATTTTAAGTCTCTTATAATTGAGTCTCTAATAAATCCTGTCAGCGTCACAGAAAAACATCATACCCAACTAATCAAAGTCCTTTAAGTAGCCGAGTGACATGTCTGTTAGTGCCTAGAGCAAGTCAAAGAAGTAATCTGTATTGACTTAGGCAAAGACATTGACGTTGTCCTACTTGGCAAGCATTCCTTTTGTACTTACTGCACGCTGGGCATGGTGCTTGTCACTGTCCAAATTTCCAACTTCACCACCAGCAGCACTGACTGAAGCTTGCAAGAGAAGGGTGTGAAGAATGGGAGAAATTAGAGGGGGAGAGAGGGAAGGGAGGGAGAGAAGAAGAGAGGAAAGGCAGGAGAAAAGGAAAAGGGGGAAATATTTATTCATTGCTGGCCAATTAATGCTGCTAGCTGGCTTCTTTCCTTACCACGATCTTGTTTAGTGAGAATGGAGGTGAGAAAAGGGAGAAAAAGTCAGAGGGAAATTGATAAGGAGAGAAAACTCTGCCCCAGAGCTTTCCATCACCTCCACTCAGTCAGTCTCAGGGCCATTCTTAATCCTCACACCATCCACCTCCGCACCTATATTCAGTGGCACCTCTCTAGAGCTACTTCCCTCATCCCAGAGTGCTGGAAGACAACTTCAATGCCTTGACACCACCAGGGATTAAACAGCAGAAGATATGTTCCTGGTTCCCTAAGACATGACTCTGAATAAATATTCTAGCGGCAGTTATGGTCTCAATTACTACATACAGTAGTTCTGTAGTTTATTGAATTCCCTCCCTCATGCACTGAGGCTCTACTATTGTGATTAGTCTAGGTGATGGGAGACACTGACGAACAAGGTCTCTCTTACGGAGCTTACATATTAGCAGGGCACATACGTAATGTACAAAGAAGTTAACAAGAAGGTATAAGGTGGTAGATTTTTATTTTTTGAGCTATGCAAAGAATTAAAACAGGATAACATAATAGAATAATTAGGTGGCTACTTTGCACTGTGTGTCAGAGATCTAATAGTTAAGTTGAGTCTACTAGGCAGCTGTACCCAGGGCCATTTTTCTGAATGGCTGAAGGACAAGAAGGAGCCAGCCTTGCTAAAATCAGAGAGGATAGCATCGGAGTGAGAACACAGGTAGTGCCAATGTCCTAAGATGACAACAAATCTGACTTTTTCAAGAATCTCAAGGAAGACCAGTGTGACTGGAGCACAGAGGGTGAGGGGAGAGTGGTGTGAAATGGGGTTTGAGAGGGAGCAGCACAAAAGGCATTGTGGGAAACTCCTAGGCTTTGAGGAAGTCGTTGAGTTAGAGAACTCTGGCATTATCAATATTATCAATAGTATCAGCTGCCAACCTTATCAGTACATATTGCAAATCTATTACATTTTAAAGAAATTTGTGGACTTTTCTGGGGTCGGTTCAAATCATGATAAGAAAGATTATTTCCATGAGAGAATGCTTTCTGAATTCCAGACAAGACACTCACACAGTCTCTTCAGACTTGATTCATTTGCAACCTGGGTGGGGAATCTTCCTCTAAAATGGCTTGGATATTGTCCCAATATTGCATCACTGTTTACCTTTTTCTTGAGGTCAGATTTGGAAAATGGATAACTGCAGATTATCTGAATGTTGTAGGCTTCGAGGAGAACCTGGTTTACCATTTCTCTCTTTACCAATGTATATGGAGCCTTACCACTAGAGAGTCATCTGTCTGGGGCCGGGTCTATAATTCTTGTTTTGTTTAATTTGTTTGAAAATGTCTTCTGACAAAAAAGGAAACAATTAATTCACACCATCTTCTCCTTTTCAGTTTTAAGTAAGACAACTTTCGCTTTGAATTTTTTCATAAACCTTTTTGACCTTAAAAAGCAATAGTAATAAATCATCACCACTTTGAAAATTGCATTAGTAAACAAAACATGAAATACTATTATATATTAAGTTATTTGTGAAAATTATTCTCTGAGGTTCAATGATTTAATTTGAGAAATATATCCCATTTTCTAGGATCAGAGATCACTCTAGTGTATGTCATAGGCCACATCAAGTAATTTGAAACATGTTGGGACATAAATAAATGTAAAAAGGTGTTCTTCAAAAAGTTAATGGCTATCTAATGCAAAAAGATTTATTTTTCATTCGGTTAAGTTACTCAGATAGAAAATGATCATATTTTTATCACTATCTTTAAATGGCTGAATCCTTACTGTAAATTATTTTCTAGGGGAAGGTATTTGGGGGACTATTTTCTCAAGACATTAGAGCAATGTAATGTAAGCTTACCATGAGTTCAACAGACCCACAAATTCAGAGGCTAAATAAATTGATAAAGTAATTTAATAAAATTGTTATATGATATTCCAGTTTGGGATATTCATCACACATAATATTGCCATAAGACTTTCAAAAAACTTTATATTATGGAAAACTTCAAACATACCCAAAAGTAGAGAAAATAGTATATTGAAGTCTCATATACACACCACCCATTTTGTTTTATTATTCCACTCAATTTCTGCTAAGAAATTTAAGAACTGAAAAAATATATGCAATAAACTTGTAGTTATTTTGAAATTAACTGCAAGGTCACTATCTTTCCTAACGCTATATATCCTTTTATAATTTTCTAACTTTTAATCACAAGTATTTAGATCTATGTTTCCTAAGTAAAAATGTAAGATATAGTGACTCCTTATCATATTTTTTTCACAGCATCACACCTCTCAGTGACTTGTGGGAATTCAAAAAGAGGTAAGTACTAATTGTTTTGATGTTTCCAGCTTTTCTGTTTCAGAACCATAGTTGTAAGAGGGGAGGTTGGCAAGAGAGCAAAGGAGTGAGATAATAGCTGAAAAGGACAAAATGGGAACCATCTTATTGCTTGATGAGACTCGATGAGTTTAGATGGAATGAGGTTAATGATAGGAGAGCAATCTCAGGATGTGGGAATCTCTGTGAAAGATCATAAACTTCTTTGTGTGCTTGTGTCTAATGAATAATCTTAGACTTGTTTCCCTGCTTGTAGAAGCCAGTCTTAAAACCTCCATCCCTATAGCCATTATATTACTAAGGTTTCTGTTACCTCTCCCATGTATTTCTGTGATGACCTCTTCCTGACTCTCCCAACCCCAGTACATTTTCCACACTATCTACCTTCAGTCAGGAAAATGTTTCTAAAACTCAATGATGAGCAGGTTTGACCTTCTCCTGTGGTTCCTCATTGACTTCAGGGTGAGGCTGTCTCTTTAGTGTGACTTGGGTGAACATTTTAAACCTGACTCCAGCTTAACTCTTTGCCACCACAGTATGTTAAATTTGTTGCATGAACTGGGAAGACTGTCCAAGGTGTCCCTTCTGGGTGAAAACTAACTTCACACCATCTATTTATTCTTCAGATTATCCTCTCACTCAGCGTCCTGACGCCCCATTGCTGTGAAGTGCTCTTCCACTGCTCCCATAGCACCAATGAAGCTATGGTGTAAAGCCTGTTGACATTCTCATTCCCCAGTAAGACAAGAACTCTCTGAGGCAGGGGCCATGCTGTACTCATCACTGCATCCTCAGCCCATGTCCATTGCTCAGCACATATTAAGTGTTTAATAAAGGTTTTTTGTAGAAATGGCTGAGTGAATGAAAAATACAATTCTGCTTTTTTCAGTAAAATAATTCCCACCAAAATGGAAATAAATAAATTTTAAACATTAAAATTTTTTAAAAAGGAAAGAATCATTATTTGGAGTACCATTTACTATAATAGAATTTATGGTAGAAAGTTCCTTCTAGTCAAGTATAAAGTTCTAGAGCTATTTTCTTAATATATACTAATATTTTTAATATTATGTCTTCTTATCTACTTTTTAAAACAGATATATTCCAGATCTATAATCTTAACATATTATTATTCATTGTATCAAGTCCGTAGCAACAATATACCTCAGTGGGGTTTCACTAGCACATTATTGCTGTGAGCTGAATAGAAGTCTTCCACCTTCCCAGCCCACATGACTTAGTGTATAAGAGCAACCAGAATAGCTCTAGCTTCCCTAAGAGACTCCTAAGAAGATGGATAAGAGGAAGTCGAGTCTATTTTTTCCTCAAGAAACAAGCACACTTTCCCCAGAAACTGGAAAGCACAGGTTATTTAGGTTTTTGATGGAATTTATTGATTTGTTAGTGTTATGTTTCAGTGTCTCTTGAAACTTTAAACCATTTGAATTCTATACACTGCCTTACATTCTTTCAGAAATAGATGGGACATAAATTTAAAATAAATAAAGGTACAGGTTAATCTATATAAAGTACAGCGTTTTCAACACTTAATCACATAATATGTTGGTGTATTTGTTTCATGGTTATGAGATTAAGTTGATCAATTTTTTTTCTTACAGGATGAATCCATTGCTTTACTTTGTTTATATGATATTTATACTTTCTTACCCTAAGTAGGGAATGTGACTGACTGCTTCATTTAAGTAGCCATGATCTTAAAGCAATGCATAATAGAGAAAAGATATGAAAAAATATGCCACTTCTTTAAGTTCCTGGGGGAATATACAGCCCTTTCAAATACATTTAAGAATAATTTGTCTAAAATGTTATAATTCAGCCTATAATTTATTTTTATTTTCAGACCTTTGCTATCATTTTCTTTATTATATTTGCTCTTCTGCCAAAAATAAAGCTTGCATATATCTGACAATATGTATTTTTAATAAAGTTATGGAAGAGCTTTCAGCTTTGAAGCACATAGGATTTGATAAAGGTCTTCCAGTCTTATTTTAAGAATAATAGTGAAGGTTCTATGATTCAGACTGAACAAACATTTATTGAAAAGCTACATGTTCCAAGTGCTTTCTCATGATATCTCATGTGATCTTTATAACAATGTGGTGAGGAAGGTATTATTAGCATCTCTGTTTTACAGATGGGCAACTGAGACTCATGGGAACTAAGTTGCTTACTGTTACACAACAGAATGGAAAATACCTATGAAGCAGCCTGACACATGGTAGGCATTCAGTAAATACTTGCCAAGCCGGAAAATACACTGCATTTTAAGACAAATACTGTTTCTTTTCATCATTCTCAAATCCCACCACACTAAATGAGTAAACATGAGGCTTAGCAAGCATTCTGACTCATTTGTGTATGTAATTTTGTAAGCAATCTGTTATTTTATCTGAACAGGATATTAAACTGCCATTAAATAAAAAAAAACTCTTTAAGCATGTTTGAAGCCAATCTTCTCAAATTATATTGTATTATTAGCCCAACATATCTCTTTCCTTTATTGTTTTATTGAGGTATCTAAGAGAAATTGTTTCAGCCAGTGTAGTTTGAGATTCTTTTAGTCAATCTAGAAAACCATCTCTTATGTTTAATCAGTGCTTACCTGTCCTAACATTGAAGTTTGGGATTTGCAAATGGCAAATTGCTTTAAGGTCAGTCTTCATGTTTTACTAATTTTTTTCCCCCAAGCTCCTAACACGGTGCCTAGTATATCATAGATATTCAATAAATATCAGATAAATGAAATGATGGATGAACAGTTTCCATATTGAATGTCACACACATATTGAACAAGTAATTCCTCCCTGAAATGTTTCTTTGGGTTGGATTCAATAAGGCTAGTTAGGACAATGTTCAAACTCTACTACTTGCTTACTGTGGGAATTTGATCTATTCATATAACAGCTGTAAGCCTCAGTTTTCTCCTTTTTAAAATGGTAACAATGAATTCTATTCACTGTAGTGACAAATGTTTCATAAAGGTCTGGAAATGTGGGGGAAAAATGTGGGGGAAAAAAGATATCGGAAGCAACTTAGAATAAATAAACTGGTTGTCAAAAAGTACAGATTTCAATCTCTTAATAAACAAGCTCTTCTATGATTTGGATTTTGCCTGCTCTTTGGCTTCAATTTCAACCTCCAACCCCCTATTCCTTCCCCACCACTCCCACTACCCACATATTGCACATATGCACACTCACACACACACACACACACACTCACAGGCTATGCTTGAATCACACCCACTTGCATTTTCCACAGACTCCCATATTCTCCTTTATTTGATGACTTTACATATGCCATTCTCTCTGTGTGAAAGTCTCCTACTCCCCTTTATTTACCTAGTAGGCTACCAGGTTTTCCTGGAATCTAAACTCAAGCATTATCTTCACATTTTAAAGCCTTTCCTGACCACAGTTGAAGTTAGAAGTGCCTCCTCTGCTCCCACAGAACCAGATAGTCATTACCACACTGGACTGTGATTGGCTGTGGACTTGCTTGAGAGCAGAGACTCTGTCTTTCATCTCTCTCCCTCATGCTGAGCACAGTTCTTAGAATACAATAGATGGACAATACATGTTTCTCAGGTCAAGTGCATAATTAATTAACACAGAGAAATGTCATATGCAAAGATATTCAGCAACCCATACACACATGGCAAAATGGCCCTGGGGTTGATTTTTGGTATCACATGCATCTGTTGCCTGGACATGTGTCATTCTGTCCTGCAGGACAATGGCTTCCACGTCCACCTTTCACATCCTCATCCACCATGAAGGCATCACCCTCTACCAGCCAGCTTAACATCAGATGCTAAGTATGTCTCCACCCTTCTCCACTCAGTAGGAAAGTCTTTGGAATGTTGGCCTTTACCTTTTGAAAAGTTGTCAAGCACAATCCTAAAGCTGCGTAGTATTTTTCACCTGCATATCTTTTATTTTAACCATGTCTTAAAATGTGTTACATGGAAGCCCTGAAAAGGTCATAAAGCACTGAGTCCCTCAACAGTGATAAATCAGTCTCTTTGGAAATAATTATGTAAGAATAAAAGGAAAATTAAAGTAGTTGAAAAGTTTTGATTTTTATGAACACACATATCTCCAATGAATAAATATAGATGAACAAGTACTACTTAAAACAGTCTTATAAGAATTAATAATCATAAATCCCAATTTTTACTCTGTCTTTGAATTGGTCATGACTTGGTTTTAGTCTCTCATACATGTACATTTCTCCTGTTTATAAAATGGAAATGATTTAGGTGTATCTATTATAAGGCATGTTCACTTTCTGCAAAATCGCACACTAAAAATAAGAGAGCTTATGGGAAGAGTAGGATCAGGGAAAATAGTTCAAAAGCTATGGAACTTTTGCAAACAAAGCACTAGTAAGGGCAGTTAACAATCCTAATAGACATATGAACCCAGTTACATGTCCATTGGTACTTATGCCCTATCAATTGATCTTTGCAGCCTTAACCCCTGGTGCTGATGCTTCCCTTGTGAGGTAGAGATCCTGGAGGTAGACCATTCTATCAGACCTTGTAATGAAAATTAAAAATCTAATTCAGAGTGTAACCTTTTACATTTTTCCATTGTTTTAATGCAAGGGAAATGTCTTTGCATCTTCTTCATCTAAACTCAGTTTCTCCAGGAAGCTTAATGTAGAAGAAAGCTTAGGAGTTCTTGAAGCCACTAAACCAACCTCTACCTGCATTTCTGTAGATTTCCAGTTCTTCCTAAGGTCTCCACAGACGGCTCCAGCTTTCTCTTTAATTGAGAGAAAACCTGCTCCTGATGGCTTCAAAACATTAACCTGATGAGAAAAATCATATAAGAGCCATTCCATGACTGACATGTTATATAGACGTTATTCTCCTATTTACCAAGAGTTAATGGAATAATTAGTACAAAGCAGCACACTTTAACGTAGAACACATTGTAGTTCTAAAACCTTATTTAATTGATGAACAAAATAATCAGCAGGTGCTTCATGAGATCATGTCAGGAAACTTTGCAAATTCCATGGTACAGCTGTATTATGCAGCAATATGCAGTATCTCTTTGGAGCCACACAAATAACAATCCTTGCAATCACTTCCACTTTTACATGGAAAGGAAATGTATTGTTAGTTATGGTAATTCTACCCTGGTACCTTCCCAGAAAGTTGTGTGCTAAATATATTCAGACAAAAACAATGAAGACTTGCTCAAATGTTGCCACTGGTGTTCTCTTGGGCTTTTCAATGAATACCTTACCGACCAAGGAGGACACAGTTCTAAACTCTGCAGCTGAAAATGCTTCCATAGTGGTCTATCAATTTATTTCCCTCTGGTATGAGGACATTTAGATACCATTGGAAATGAACTTTGCTGAATCGTGCACAAATAAAAATCACCTCTGTCTAAGGCTACCAACTAGACTCAAAAATGGTTGGAATATAAAGTGTGATACTGGGATGTATTGGTAAAAATAAAAAAAAGTGTTCTGTTACAGCCAGCATATTTTTAATTTTATTTTTTTATATCTGAAACTATGTTACACTTCTGGAAACTGTATGATGACTATGTGGCAACTAAGTAGTATTCTTATGTAAGGCTCCTGTTTCAGAATAGGTATTTAGAATTCATATCCTTCCGGATTAGGTAAATATCTATTGTATTAGATGCTATGTGCTCTTAATCCAGCCACTCACAGAGTTACAGATTTGCTGACTGTTAAAACAGATTGAACTTTAAGAATCAATTAGATCATCTGTAGGTTCTTTTCATAGGTCACAAAATTGATAGAGGAAATAATGGTGGGAGATCACAGTATTTCTTGCGGTACATAACTTATTTCATAACTTGTGAGAACAGGAAGCAATTATGATTACACTGGCAAAGTGAGAGGGTAATAATGTGTCCTTTCTAGTTTGTATATCAAAGCTGTGAACAAAACTACTAGGAATTTGAATTTACCCATAGCACAGTTAGTGAACTTCAAAGGAGATGGCTGCTCATCTTATTTCAATCCATTTAAATTGGGAGTTACGTAAGCTATGTGAGTCACCCAGAAAGACATACTGAATGAGAAGAGCAGTGGGCAAGGACAGAAACTGGAGAAGCAATAGTTTGAGAGGCAGGAAAACAATCTCATGCATGAGAGTAAGAGGGAATGAGAAAAGGAGGAGTATGACCAGGAGAGATGATTTTCATGACAGTTAAGAGTTTTTATAAGAAATATTTGGGCAACATTGTCAAATACTACAAAGTGGTCAGGAAAGATTACAGCTGAGGTTAACACCCATATTTTGGCAAAAATAAGAACTGGAATATGGAGATTATGGTCAGGGTGGGTTACTGGGGTTGAAGATTTCTTATAGGAATTAGTCTGGGTTAGTGACAAAGTCCAGAGTGTGAGTCTGACTAGGTGCAACTGAGGTGGAGGGAAGGTAAGGATCTTTGGAGATAAGGAAATCAAGGGACTGACTGCACGACCAGGTTTCACGTGGGTCATTCACATGACCATGGCAGTCACTGTTATGTTGGCAGGACATGAGGTACCTAAAAAAGTAAGTTTCAAAATCTTTTATTATTGGGAAGTGAGCAGTATACCAGTAGGAGGACAGATACTAAAGACAGTGAAGTTTTACATAAGGAAGGAAAAGCAGTTGGGTTTAGATACAACAACTGGGATTTAGGAGAATATTGACTCTTCTTTTTAATCACAAAGTTCATGAGGCCCCCAGAGTATATAGCTTTGGGATTGGCCTGAAAATGAACAGATAAATGTGGGTCATAAATAGGAAGTATGGAGCAGTATGGGTTGAGATGAGAGAGAAATCAAATGACTCCAGGCTTACATGTTGGGAGATTGATCAAGGACTAATTAAGAGCGTACTACTTCTAAGGCACTAAGGATTACTGAGGGCAAACAAAATCTCGTCCCTGCCTTCATGGAGTCTATAGTATAATGAAGACATACTTTATGAAAGACTCAAATAATGTAAAATTATAGCTTGATAAGAGCTAGGAAGGAGCAGTGCAAGGAGATGGGAGAGCAGGATTTGTCTACTCCGGGAGGACAGGTTTTCCTGAAAAAGGAAAGACTGTGTTGAGCTCAGAAGCTCTGAGGAGAGGATAGGGAAAGGGCAGTGGTGCTCAAGGAAACAGAGAGGATAGGGGATGCAAAGACCCAGTGGCATGCGGGTTGCAGTGCAGAACACAGGGCGCCTGTGCCAAGAGAGAGCCAATCATGCCAGGCCTTAGAGGTCATGTGGAAGAATTTGTTCTTTATTTAAGGGCATGTTTTGTTCCTGTGACAAGAAACCTCAAACTATCCTCATGAAGTGGATGGTGACGTCTAAACACACCCTTATTTTTCTGTTGATGGATCCATTGGCAAGCAGGGAAGGAATTAATCCTCTGCTCAGTCAAGGCTATTGTGGTTTTCATAGTTGATAGTTGCTTCTTCAAAAGGATTTCTATAACATCCTGTGTGGTGACCTTATGTCTGTGAACAAATCATGCAAGTTAAGTCATCATGTTAACAGTTTTTGGAGTGACCCTCTGGCCCCTCCCACACGCAAACACTGTGCATCCTGTCTCCTTCCCTCTGTGGTGAGACAGCCTTTCCTGCTCTGCATTACAGTGGAAAATGAATTAGCAGGTGACAGATATAAACCACTTTTTTTTTTTTGCGGTACGCAGGCCTCTAGTGTTGCGGAGCACAGGCTCCGGACGTGCAGCCTCAGCGGACATGGCTCATGGGCCTAGCTGCTCCACGGCATGTGGGATCTTCTTGGATCGGGGCACGAACCCGTGTCCCCTACATCGGCAGGCGGACTCTTAACCACTGCGCCACCAGGGAAGTCCTAAACCATTTTTTGATAGAGCAGTTTCAAGAAGATTTTGTGTGTAAAAACCAAATTGCTGTAGGTAAATAAGGAAGTGGAGGTGGTTAGTCAAACAGCTATTTCTAGAAATAACAAGAGAAAAAAGAGAGAGAGAAGAGAATGAACCTTGAAGGGAAATGAGGTTAAAGGAGACTTTTTTGTTCATATAGCTTTTTAAAACAACTTTTTGAAGCAAAAATTTGAAACATACAAAAAAGTAGAAAGAAGTAAAATGAACCATCACAATTCAGACTAAACAATTATCAATAATTATATTGCTACATTTACTACATTTTTCCTTTCTCTTGTTCTCTTTTCTGAATTATTTTATGGCAAGTCCCAGACATCATGTTATTTAATCCCTGTATCCTTCACCATATGCTTCACTAAAAATCTGTATTTTTCCTTTATAAATATAATGCCATGTTTATATCCAACAAAATTAATGGTCACTCTATTATACCTAATTCCCAGTTTATATTCAAATTTTTCCTATTGTCTCAAAAAAAGTCCTCTACAGTTAGTTTCTTGGAATCAGGGAAATTGATTGTTGTGCCTCCTTTTAAGTTTCTTGCAATCTAAAACAGGCCTTCCCCCCACTTTTTTTTTCGTTCATGTTTAAGATTTCTAGATAAAATCAGTCAGTTCCTCTACTCTCGCATTTTTATAAATGAAAGTTAGGTCTAAAATCTTCATGGATTTTTTTTTTTTTTTAATACTGAGGAGGGTTTGAGTAAGTCACACATGGAGTAAAAGGAGTTGGTGAACAGGAAGAGGTTGAAGATCAAAGGGAAGGCAGAATAATTATTGGTGAAAAATTATAAAGAAGTGAAATACAGAAGTTAGCTGTTGCCTGAAAGTGAAATTTTCTTCTTCTGAGAAAGACTGAAGTAAGAATGAAATATTGGTAAATTTTGAAGTGGCGACAGACGTGATATTCAAAACAGTGATTAATCTGTTTGACCTGGGGTATCGATGATACGGAACAGATTGATTCAAACAACCCATGTGTATATCAGGGGCATATCAGTCCTGAGTGATGGGGAGGAAAGTTGATGTTTGTGCTTAGTGACCTGACCTTTATTTTCACATTGAAGTAGAAGGTAAGGTTGTCTGATGAAAGGAAGGGATAAGTGCATGGTTGCGATTGAGAATTAAATATTCAGAATAACTATGGTAACGAATGAGAAAGAATGTCGGCCTCGGATGAGGTAAAGAGTTCCTGTCAAAATCAAACACCTAGAAAGAGTAGTTCAGTTAGGGGTCCTGAAAGTACTTGGCTGACTGGAGACACAAAAGGAGAAGAATTATTAATACTCTTGAAAAGGTGCCTAATAATCAACAAAGAAATATGACTTGCATATTTGCAAATCTTAGTGATGCAATTTTTAAAATTAATAACTGAGGAGAAAAGACAAAGCCAAAACAAGGAAAGATTAACAGTTGATAGAGGATGATGAGAATATGAGTATTTATTATAATACTTTGGTACTTTTCTATATTTTTTCACTATTTAAAAAGTAATTGACAAATGAAAGCTAGATTACTGGATATATAAGGTTGTGTTAAAAAAGCTGCTTTAATCAAAATTTGTGAATATATACTTCTTTTTACTTATCATATACTCATAATAAAAATAGAAATAATTAAAGAAAGTTGGAAATTAGAGAAAAATCACTGTTTATGTATTTCTATTCCCATTTTTCAATGGATTTTTATTTGAGGGGGAGACACTTACCATAGTACAAGTTTGTATAAGTTTTTAATTTAAGAATATGTACTTAAATTTTCCATATTATTGTATAAATTTTATAACCATATTATATTTAAGTATTACCCTATTGAGGTTGCTTCTGCATTCATACTATTACAAATAATGATGAATGAATGTTCTTAAAATTAAGTTTACTTTATGAAAATATAGATATAATTTTCTCATATTTTCATATATTTATGAATCAAAGAGTATGAAAATTACCAAGGTCTTTCATAATATTTGGAGGTCCTGCTGCATAAGTCCCATAGCTCTCTAAGAGGATTCAGTTTCTACCAGCAATGTCTGAGAATGTCTGTTTCATCATACCTATTCAGCATTACTAATAGCTAATAGATAGAAAATTTTCTAGACCAAAAATTATATTTTAGGAAATTCCCTGGTGGTCTAGTTGTTAGGACTCTGTGCTTTTACTACCAAGAGCCTGGGTTCAATCTCTGCTTGGGGAACTAAGAGCCCACAAGCCGTGTGGCATATATATATATATATATATATATATATATATATATATATATATATAACTTTATAAACAGTCCTAAGATAAAAGTCTTGTTCTGTTCTAACCTTACAGAGAAACTAAAACATGTAGTAAGACAGCTGACAACTATTAATGGAAGAAGCCCCTGCTGTGTGCCGGCCACTGTTCTAGGTGCTGTTGATACAAAAAGATCTTACATTCTAGAGGCCAGAGAAATACCATAAACCAAGGCATATAAATAAATAAGATCTTTTCAAATAGTGGTAGGCGCCTTGCAGAAAATAAAACAGAATGATACTCTGGAGAGTGACAGAGATAGAGAACTGGGGGAGCTATTTTAACTAGGATAGTAAGGTAAGGACTTTATAAAATGGCATCATTTCAGCTGAAACCTCAAATGAGAGAAAAGGGCCATTTGAAAACCTCAGAGAAAAGCATTCCAAGGAGAAAGAATAACATGTGTAAAGACCTTGAGGCACACAAAAAAATGGAAGTATACTGGAATGCAGTGAAACAGGAAAAGAGGGCAGCAAGTTCAAAGCGGAAGGCTCAAGCCAAATCGCGTAGGGCCTCGAGAACAGGTTTAGATTTTCTTGTCAATTCCATGGGACGTCATTGGAGGGTTTCACGGAGGAGAGTAATAAGATCTAATGTATGCTTTAGATCGGCAAGGCTGGTGTCTGTGTGGACAATGAACAGCAGAGTAACCAGAATAGAGGCAGAAGACATGTTGAGATGTTATTGCAGTACTTCAGGGAAGATACAGTGATGGCTTGGACAGGGTTGCACGGAAAGTGTTAGGGAAAGAGAAATCAGACATGATTTCTAAGTCTATGGCATGAGCAATTGGGTGAGAGGTGATGCCATTTGCTGAACTAGAAAAGGCTGCGAGAATAGAGAAGATTGCAGAGCTCAACTGGTCTTTTTGGTCATACTGAAGTTTAAGGTGCCTGTTAGACATCCAAGTAGCAAAGTCAAACAGACAAATGGAAAGGAAAGGTTGTGGTTCTGGGAAGAGGTCTCAAGTGGAGATTAAAAATTGGGAGTCTTCAACATGTAGGTAGCCTTTAAAGTTGAAATCCTGGATAAGATAAACTAGGTAGAAAGTGTACCTAGAGGGAAAATGAGCAAAGAATAGGTTTGTGTGAGGCTAACATGGGACAGGCAGTACACTGTCAGGAAAACTGTGAGTGTGGCATCACTGAAGCTAACTGAAGTGAGTGTTAAAAAAATAGGAGTGATGCACTGTATCAAATGCATCAAGATGACAAGTAAAGTGAGGAGAGAGAGGGTATCTTTGTAGTCTTCCCTAGTGCCACGTCGGTCCACCGGAGACAAAATGCTGATTTGAGTGAGCCAAGGAGAGAAGGGAAGGAGGAGGTGGAGACAGCAGGTATAGGCAACTCTTAGAGATTTGCTGTGAACAAGGACATGGATTTGTAGCTGAATTGGTTGACATAACTTGTCCAGGTGTGCACAGGTAGTAAGTGAGTAGTCCCTTGCTTTGAACCTCAGAGTTTCTGACCCTGAATATAGGACAAGCTTTAAATCAAATATACTATGTTTTAATTTGTATCTAAAGAGTTTTGTGTATTTGCTTAACATTGTCTCTTTAATTTTCATCTTTAACTAAATATTACTACAGTCAATCAGACAGGTTAGTCAATTAGCCTAATATTGAGACCTATCAGAGTCAATGCTTAGATAAGAGGTCTGGGAATACTAGATGGCTGGGAGGGGTCCAAAGAAAGAAGAAGTGTGGCACAGATTTAATCACTGAAAAGATCCATGTCTGTCACTAGGAAGAATTAACTGTATCTTGTATACTTTTGGAGTCCCATTTTCAAAAGAGAATACTTCCCATTTCCCAAGCACATGCCTTGTTGTAGAAAGAGCAGAGTTACAAGTGATTTCACCATGCTTCCTCTGAAAGCTTATATAGGACATGGGGAGAAAACTACTTTTGTTTGGTCTGCATTTAAGGTCAGCCAGTATATACGAAATATGAAATGAATGTCACACGAAGTAGAGTTGACTCAGAATAATAAAATATACTGCCACTTAGGTTTGAGGATGTGGTTCTTGAGGTAAAATTTAAAAGTAGACTTTTAAAGATTGCATGTGATTTTATTGATAACAAGCATTGGAAAGGAAGAAGTGAAGGAGGAAAGGAAAGGCACTAACAATTATTGTTCAGTCATGTGCCAAGCACTATGCTAAGTACTCTAAAATGTGCTCTTTTTTGATTCTCACCAAAGAATCAAAAAAGAACCTAACCCTTTTAGGGTTATTATTTACCTACACTTTTCAAGATGGAAAAATTGAGACTCAGGGAAGTTAATTCCCTAATGTACCGTATCAGGGAGCCAATGCATGGTCTATCCAAATTATAACTGCAACAATTAACTATAATGTCATCATCCACATTAGCAAAAACTTTGTCACGTAACTATGACAAATGGCTTTATTTCTTATTTACATTTATTTTGAAGAAGAAAAATAATGGCATTATCTAGGAATTCTTAGAGTTCTACTCAACACCATTCCATTCCATCTGACTGTGACCACAAGGGTTGGACTGCATCCCACAGGCCTACAAGCCTTGTAATTGTCCAGCCTCAAGACTGAGGAAAGAGCCCCGAGACAGAGACATAACGGTTTATTGGATAGGGAATCTTACACATCTGAGGCAAAAGAGTCCTGGAGCAACACCACACTGTGGACGGCAGAAGGCAGGCAGGACAGGACAGCAGTCTTTGCCACCAAGAGGAGGGGAAGGTTACCAGTTATAGAGGGAACTGACATCAGGTTGACTCATCTGTTACCAGAGAAGCCAGCAGAGGAGTATGCCCCTCACTGCCCCTTTGATAAACTGTCATAGTGGTGATGTTCTGATCTAAAGATTTGAACAATCACTAGCTGGGGCCAGGGATGAATATGTAGGCATTTGCTGATTCAGCCCTATGATTAAGAGGGAAGGTCAGTGGGGGAATAGGGTGTAGGTGAGGCAGGGACTTGTCTAGAAGGGGATGTACAGAGATCAAGAGAGCAGCCATCTTGAGTGGCCTGATCATGCAAATCACATGTTATTCATGTAAGTGTGACACATGAGGGAAAAAATTCCTGCACCCCTGACTCAAAATGGGTTTGTGATCCATTTACAAGATCTTTCAGGAAGAGAGAAATGAAAACTAAATATAGTTCTGCTAGTATATTAATGAAAGAGACACATTTAAGTGGTCCTTTATTTAGATAAAAAGAACAATCCATAGAGGATTTCTCTGTGCATTCCTGGAAGACTGGAAGTCTTTAGCTCAGAGCTCAGCACCTAATAGGAGGAGCTCAAAAATATTCATGGAAATAAAGTGATCTCTGATTATGTGTGTACTAGGCACTTTGGATAATAAAAAGGAAAAATAGCTCAGGCCACCTTAAGAACAGGGAGGTTAGGAATTCACATAAATAGAAACAGAGAGATGGCAGAGACCCAGGCAGACCTGGGGACCAGCTTCTCCCTCCTCTCTTTTGGGCTTCCAGACCTTTGCCTGTGGGCTCCCTGTGCTGTTTTCTTCCCCTCTTTCTATTACGCAATTCTCTTTGTAATCTCGACTCTGATTTGTAAAGGTCTGCCTGATAGGCTCATCTACTCACTGTTATCTCTTTGGGCAGAAATCTTTATTCCAGGCCATTTCTTGGTCCAGATTTGAGCTGGGTCCCCAGTTCAGTCCAATAGGTGGTCAACAGTGCTCAGAGGACAACCAATCCCTGCTTTTCTGAACGGAAGACAGCAGAAAGACAACTTCAGCTGGAAGGCGACTTGGCAAACTGATCATGACCGATACATTAGTTCCTGTGATCTTTCACCTAATGATCTGATTTAATTTGTGAGAACAGCACAGAGTTTGGCTAACTCTCTGCCCGGATCATTTCAGTACAAGTCTAATGCTTTGCTTCCTGTCCTTGAAGAGCAAAGGAAAATTATATGAAGTATCGATTCAGAATTCTTTTTAAAAAGGAACTTATCTGCAATCTAGATGTGCCAGAATTTTAGACACTTAAGGAAGAAGTTTGAAAGTGAATTGTTTCTCCTTAAAGATTCAGTGAGTTGACACAAAACCAAATTCATGCACTACTTACTTTATACAAAAAGCAGTTTTTCAACTAACAGAGCTATTAGAGCATTATTTTACATAAAATGTAGGAATTTGTTACACTGGTAGCAGTAGGTCATATTCTAATGTATATAGAAATAGTTTTGCCCCAACTGTAAAAGAACGTGCCTTGTAACTGAAACTCTAGAATAACAAACATGCTGGTGAAACACACAACATGAGTAAGAGACTCACTGCTTCCTGAGAAAATTAAGGTTTCTAACAAAATGCATTTTAAGACATTAAGGATGTGAGTGTAGCTTGATAAATGTTTATTTTTTTCAGTCTGGCACATACACAAATACTCTGTAAAAATTTCTACCTCTTGGGAAAGTTTACGTATAGTATGAACACATGGGAACTCTAAATTGTGCTTTCTTTTTTTCCCCTCTTCTTTTTAAAAATTTCTGGACTTCCCCGGAGGTCCAGTGGTTAAGACTCCCCACTTCCACTGCAGGGGGCACTGGTTAAGTCCCTGGTTAGGGAACTAAGATCCTGTATGCCGCGTGGCCTGGCCAAGAAATAAAAATAAAATAAAATTCAAAAATTTCTGTTGCAGTGATTAAACCTTGCCATGTATATTCCATTAAATCCTTTAGAAGGAACTAATCATGATTAAAGTATATGTCCAAATAAGGAATATTTAGGAATTTCTGAAGAATATAATTTCACTTTGTCATTGAACACAAATATTATGTAAAAGGACATTTAATTAGTGTTATGGGTTAAATTGTGTCTCTCCTCCCTCAAAAAGGAATGCTGGAGTCTTAACCCCAGTACTTCAGAATGTGACCTTATTTGGAAATCAGGTGATTGCAGACATAATTAATTATGAGGTTGTGCTGGAGTAGGGTGGGCCCCTAAGCCAATACGACTGATGTCCTTATAAAAAGGGGAAATTTGGACACAGACACACAGGGGAACACCAAGAGTGTTAGAGTTATGCTACCATGAGTCAAGGAACTATGAGAGGGACCTGGAACAGATCCTTTCCCTAGCGCCTTCAGAGGCCCTGACCTTGATCTTGGACTTCCAGCCTCTAGGACTGTGAGACAATAAAGTGTTGCTTAAGCCACTCAGTTTATGGTACTGTGTTAACAGAAACCCTAGTAAACTAACATAGATGGTCAGCTGCTGCTGGTGGGTGGCTTTAGGAATCTCCTTCATTCAAGGAATCCATAAGAACGTTGAGCTTGCAGCTGTGAAGGAGCAGAGCTGGACAATACCCCACCCATCTATTAGGATGAGTTAATGTATGTAAGAGCTGAAAATCTGCCTTTGAAAAAACACAGGAACACTGACCTCTTTGGGATCCAAGTTTATAGAAACATGCACGCTGTGTAGCACATGATTAAAATCAGAATGAACCATGGAAGAGATAATACTACTGGGGCAGATGAAGTCTGGCCCCCTGAGCTGCCTGAAGCATGAAGGCCAAACAGCCCTGGTGCTATGGAAGTATCCTGGAGGTAATGATGTGTGTGTGTGTGTGTGTGTGTGTGTGTGTGTGTGAGAGAGAGAGAGAGAGAGAGAGAGAGAGAGAGAGAGAGAGAGAGAGAATGCACAGACAGTTCTGTAGTGGGTGGGACAGCCCCAAGCAAGTTTAATGCCCTTCTTTTTCCAAGAGCATCACAACCTGTGTAGGCAGAAAGAGGTCTGCACTAAGGCCATGGGACTAGCGAGTCTCAAGCTGAAAGCCCTGGCCAGGGTGACAGTACCACCAGTGATGTGGTGAGTTCCCAGCCCCGTCTGCAATAGCAGATCTCCCATTCCCTCACTGGGAGTAGGAACGATGGAAACACAGAATCAGAAACTTTCAGGAGTACATCACCTATGGAATTTGCCCACAAGGAATGTCTGATTTTTTCTGCTTCCTCAGCAGGCAATAATAGTATATTATGCCCAAGGGATAATTTTGGAATAATAGTAGGCACCCATCAGACCTGCACAAATATCTGGAGAGAAAGAATCTATCAGCGCAGATCAAAGTTTCTACAAGCCTATCAGATAAGATTGAAGCATCAAAAATTTAAACATTAATATAAATGTTTCCTGACTTGTATGCAAATCTGGATATAGCAATCTTACTAGTATACACTTAAAGTCAATTTATTATCTTTAATATGTATATAAAATTAATTATTTCAAGGACAATGGCAATAAAAAGCCATATATTGTAACTTCATGGCTGTAACAACTATTTTGTAGTTAGTAAATTTACCTGAGAAGCAGGTAAATGAAAACTAAGCAAAAACAGTGAAGGTTTGCTCACTGGCACAGTGGAAAACCTTGGGGTTTTCCACTGTGAAAACTTGGGGGTGGCCTGAAGGAGGTTTCTTGAACACTACAAGATCAGCTGAAAAAATAAACGGAAGAGCCTGTCAGGGCTGACAGCTCTATCTCTACACCAAAGAAGGAGTCAGATACTGTGTCTTCACATACTCATTCCATTCCTCAGTTAATGAGCCATTTACCTGCTCTATGGCCTCCACTGTTGGAGATGTCATGGTGGGTGTTCCACAGCTATACCCAGAAGATTCAGACATTGCACTGGGCTCGCAGCATGATCAGTGCGTGTTCTGAAGTGAAAAACCCCAATACAATTGTTGGAGGCAGCATATGAAAGTCACCCCTTTGGTGATGCATTTCCAGAAGCCTGGAAAAAATCCAGTGGCTTTCTGTGTGGTTGAGTCAATGAATTTTTAATAACCATAGCTAGCACTTGTGGAGCACTTGCCATGAGCAAAGTATGGTGATTAAGAGTTTTACCTAGATTATCACTTTTAATCCCCCAAACAGCCCTCACAAGTAGGTACCCTTATTATCTCCATGGAACAGATGAGGACACTGAAGCTCTGGGGGGTTAAGTACCTTACCTATTATCTCTCAGTGAGTGACAGCAGAGCCTGTGTTCAAATGTCAGCAGCCAGACCCTCACACTCTTACCCTCTGCCTAACCGTACCTCAGGTAGCAGATGGAGGCTGATGTGATCCTCAATAAAGAGATGGCCTTAGTTTTTTCTGACAGGAAAATAGATCTTATTTTGAGCATGCATACAAGAGCGACTATCTCTTGAGCACTTACCACGTGCCAGACTACAATGGTGCTCTTCGTACAAACCGCATTTACTTCTGACATCAACTCTCTGATATATATTATCACCATTTTACACGTGAAAGAACAGGTTTGAGTCTCGAAGCAACTTGTTCAAGGTCACACAGTCTGAAAAACATCTCTCAGTTGGACTCTAAAGGCTATATACTTCCTGCTCTAAACTTCTTTCCTGATGTTTCTTTTTGGTTTGTTTTTGATACCGTACCTATAAAACTCTATAGATAACAATGATGCATATGAAACATCTTTTTCCTCGAAGCTGATATTTCTATTTTCATGCCCCAGCTGGCTAAGATAAGCTAAGGAAGTGCTCTCCATAGTAGTTAATCTCCCCCAGAGTGGTCGGTAAATAAAACAAGTAAAAATGTCAATCTGAAATGGATTCATTCTCTGCTTTTCTGGTTGCATAAAGGCTCTGTAGACTTTGAAGCAAAGGGGAAAAAAGCTTGTTCTTCATTCATTTAGTATGTACTTCACAGAACAATCAGGGAACACATGAATTCTTGGGCGCATTGTCCAAGAATACAGCACAGATGGCATCCTGATCCCTAGGAGAAAGAGAGGAAAGATGACATACAGAGTCATTCACAGCTGTTTGCAAGCAGCAGCCCGGCCTGAGTTGGACTAATACTGAAGACTTTTCATCACTTTTGGGGTCTATAACTTCTTACCTGTCATAGCTGATATATATATATATATATATAATTTATTTATTATTATTTTTTTTCTCGGTACGCAGGCCTCTCACTGTTGTGGCCCCTCCCGTTGCGGAGCACAGGCTCCGGACGCGCAGGCTCAGCGGCCATGGCTCACGGGCCCAGCCGCTCCGCGGCATGTGGGATCTTCCCGGACCGGGGCACGAACCCGCGTCCTCTGCATCGGCAGGCGGACTCTCAACCACTGCGCCACCAGGGAAGCCCCTAGCTGATATTTTTTATTGTTTTCTAAGCACGATAGTATTCCTTTTACATGGATTATCTTCCAAAAACCTTATGTGACAGCTAGTATTATAATCCTCAATTTACAGATGAGGAAAAGAAGATTTAAAGAGATTAAATAACTTGCCCCACTTCGTGCTCTAAGAGACAAAAAACCAGGCATTGAATCTAGACAATCCATTATGATTAACCACATTTGCTGCCCTTCAATCCTGCTCATGTTGGTGCCACAATCTTGTTTAAGGACCCATCCATCTTTCAAGTGAGATTGTAAATGTCTCTTCTCTTTTGAGCCTGTTTTCAACTGACAGGGGAGAAGTGAATAATGAAACAGTGGATAATGTAAAAGGAATTTACATTTGACTTTTTAAAAAACTGTGATAAAATCCACATAAAATTTATCATTTTAATCTTTGTTAAGTTGCCAGCACTCTGTGTGTGGGTGTATGTTTAACAAAGATTGTTTTGAAATTCTATATACAGGTCTCAGAGCTGAAAGGCATCATACCTCCTGCCAGAACTTTCTGAGAATAAACTTCAGACAACAAAGCACACAGACTTGAAAACTTTTACAAAGGAGAAACTCAGGTGGAGTGAAGGGAGGGAGAGAAAGACAGACTAGTGACTGAGTGTTGGAGAGCTCTGCTTGGGAGGGTGTGCTGGCCTCTGCCACACAAGCCAGAATCATTCTTCTAAGAGGAAGTCCAGGAACAATGTCTTCTCTAAAAACACTGGGGACATCTTTCAAAAACACTGGGGACATCCGGTAGAAGCCGGCAGTTCCAGTCCCTGTGGAGGAAAGTGTGCAGGGGGCGGGGACTGCACTGGGCCCACTCTCTCCACAAGCAACCGCAGGCCCCTGGGGCTGAGGGCTGAGCCTCCTTCCAAGCATAATAGACCATGTAAACTTGTAAGGCAAGTCCTCAATAGCAGAGCCACCATGCTGCTCTGCAGAACGTAACTCCATCAGGTATCCTGGTGATGTGATTCTCCCTTAAATCCCACAGAAAGACCATCTGACCCTAGGGTGTCACACATATAAAGGAAGTTGTGTGATTCTCTACTTGTTAAACATAAACCTTTCAGTACCAGAGACTACAGAGTTTTCTCTTGTTTCATTCCATCAAATTGTTAGAAATATTAGAAGAAAAGTAATGATGCTATCTGTCGTTGACTTATTTAAGCACTATTTACTTCATAATGAAGGTAGGGTTTCAGGACAGCGAGAATGGAGAGAAAAGGAGAAGAAACACAAATTAAATATCTTCTAGATTTTTACCAATTAGGCTAAAGAGATCTCTTGAAGTCTCCATAACAACATATTGCTAGGTATAACAACGATAGTAATTTTGAAATATTTTCTGATAGACCTTCCTCTACTGGTGAAACCAATTTTCTTTATGTGCCTTTTATCTGATGTTATGACTGTGGGGAAGGGTCCTGGTGAATATTGCTTCCAGAAGAAAACAGTATAAGGACAGCCCCATCATATACGAAGAAGAGACAGACTACCTTTCTGACCAGTGTAAAGAGGAGGATAGGAGGGGAAGTTAGCAAAGAGGTCAAGTACCAATGTCCTCATCCTCACTGCCACCTTCTTTCAGGGTCAAATCTGGGTGATGAGGGGAAAGCAAGGCCCCCAGTACCTGGGTCAGAAGAGGGAGGCTGTGTCGGTGTGATTCTTCCTGTGTGAAAGGGGCTTCCCTTATACTCTGTTCCCTTTTGGAAACAGCATTCACCTGGACAGTCTCCTAGGGCTATAATGGGAGAGTACAGGACTTTGCAATCGGGGCAGTGGTGGGGATAAATTCAGCTATAGACACCTCTAAAGACCAGATGAAACAAGTGTCAGCAGACACAGACTGAGGTCAGGGCCAGCCTAGGCAGGCCACTCCACAGCAGAGGCCATCTAGCACCTAGGGGACCTCTTACGGATCCAGGCCTGCTCCAGTCACCCAGGCATGCCATTTGTGCAGCCTGGTGAGGAATTAGAGATAGGAAACCTTTAAAAATCTGCTTCAAACCAGAATAGATTGAGATGCTCTTTGGTGGCAGGTTTGAGTTTTCAACCACCCCACCACCACTACACAGAGCATTGTGGATGAGGGTAGGCCTGGGGAAGATGAGATGAGCCTAAGTAAATAAAGAGCCACATTTTCTTTGCACACAAAGTGCAGAGTGCACGTCTGAGAGCAGGGCATCTTCCAACACCCACCCACTTTACTCATTTCAGATCTAGGACAAAGTTCACTCCCCTCAGAAGGCTTTTCCTGATTAATTCCATCCCACACATGTTTGCCAAACACCAGCCATGTACACAGAGCTCAGCAGTGAAACAAAAGCTGCCCTCCAGGGGCTTTCAAGGCTGGAAGGGAGACAGATGTGTCACGATTGTAGTCCCAGGTGGAGAAGGGTACTGGTGTTAGAAGCCATAGAATCACAAACTCTTCTGAATGAGAGATTGGGGGTTGATGTTAAGAGTTGATGTTAGAGCTTGGCATCCAAGGACAGGTAAGATTTCACAGTTAGGGATGGAGAGGAGGAACATTCTAGGCCAAGGAGTGATTTCTACCAGGGTTCCAAGGCTGGACAGGTAAACTTTTGGCTATTCACAGTTTATTTTCATATGGATTTTCCATATAATTCCTACATCTGTATTATGTTCCCATTGCTGCTATAACAAATCACCACAAACTTATGGCTTAAAACAACAGATTTATTATTTTACCTTTCTAGAGGTCAGAAGTCCAAAGTGAGTCTTACAGGGCTAAAATCCAGGTGTCAGCAGGGCTGGTTCTGGAGGCACCAGAGGAGAGTCTGTTCCTTGCCTCTTCCAGTTTCCGGAGACTGCCAGCTTCCCTTGCTTGTGGCTGCATCAACCCAGTCTCTGCTTCTGTTGCCCCATCTCCTTCCTCTGCTTCTGACCTTCTTGTCTCCCTCTGACCCTAGTGATTACAATGGGCCCATGAGGATAATTCAGGATAATCACCTCATTTCAAAATCCTTAATATAATCAAATCTGTAAAGTCTCTTTTACAATGTAAGGTAGCATATTCACAATTTTGGGATGTAGGCATCTTTGGAGGGCCCCTGTATGCCTACTACAGTATCATTTATGTTACTTCCCTTCTTTTTATTCAGTGAGAATAACTGAGTTAGAATCCTATTAGTGAAATGCAAAAGAAAAATTCAAATATACTTTAAAAAATGTAAACATACTTATATCAATTATGATATCCATTAAGGTATGGGTCCGCAACCCCTGGGCCACGGACAGGTACCAGCTGGTGGCCTGTTAGGAACTGGGCTGCACAGCAGGAGGTGAGCAGCGGGCAATCGAGCAAGTGAAGCTTCATCTGTATATACAGCCGCTCCCCATCGTTTGCATTACTGCCTGAGCTCCGCCTCCTGTCAGCATCATGGTGAGTTGTATAGTTATTTCATTATATATTACAATGTAATAATAATAGAAATAAAGTGTACAATAACTGTAATGCACTTGAATCATCCCAAAACCATCCCCCGCAAGTGGTCTGTGGAAAAATTGTCTTCCGAGAAACCGGTCCCCGTTGCCAAAAATGTTGGGGACTGCTGCATTAAGGTATCAAGGTGAACACCATTTAAAACTAACAATTGTCCTTGGAGAAATAAATATTATATAATCAAAATCATCAGTAGTTAACATTAAATTGTTTCCTGCCTCCCAACATTATTTTATTAGTACTTCTCAAACTGGGGCTACCTGGGTCCCAGCAGGTACACCTGATAACCAGAGGTGACAATAAGTTGCAGGATAAACACCGCTCCAGTGCCAATTTTATTAATTGTAATGAGCCAGTTAAAACATTTTATGTTAAAAATGAACATGGCTGGGCTTCCCTGATGGCGCAGTGGTTGAGAGTCCGCCTGCCGGTTCAGGGGACATGGGTTCGTGTCCCGGTCCGGGAGGGTCCCACGTGCCGTAGAGCAGCTGGGCCCGTGAACCATGGTCGCTGAGCCTGCGCGTCCGGAGCTTGTGCTCCGCAACGGGAGAGGCCACAACAGTGAGAGGCCCACGTACCGCAAAAAAAAAAAAAAAAAAAAATGAACATGGCTATAATACAGAGTAGAATGGAAATTTTGAGTAAATTTAGTAAAACATGAGACTTTAAAGAAACAATGATCCGCTCCAAACTGTGCCTAAGGAATTTCTTCTCTGCTTTAAGGAATATTTGATGGAACATCTGAAAAGCACCGGTATAAATTAGAATAATTTGTGAAAGTTTTTGTTTCTCAAAAAAAATTCAAGAAAATGTCTCCTGATTACATTTAATCCCAACTGAAAGTGATATAAAATTTTTTCATTGCAGAATATAGAGATCATTTATTAGGCACCAAGAACATCATAATTCATCTATATATAGAACTCAGTTGTTGACAAGTTTCTGCTTCCATATATAACTGAAAACCAATATGTAAAAATATACACAAATTAAACTCTTCGCATTTAGAAGAGGCCCTCCGCAACTCACCTGGAGTAGATTTACTTTTTTTTTTTTTTGATTTGAAAAATAAGGGATTTTTTTTAACATCTTTATTGGAGTATAATTGCTTTATAATGGTGTGTTAATTTCTGCTGTATAACAAAGTGGATCAGCTATACATATACATACATCCCCGTATCTCCTCCCTCTTGGGTTACTTCATACACGATTCTGTTTAAGGTTGGCTTTGTGTGTTCCATACTCAAAGCAATAAACAACAAATTAGAGGAGAAACCTTGTTCCAAGGAAACTAAGTTGACAGACTCATACCCACACACACACACACACATACACACAACACATTTAAAATGTGTTATTTTCGACCACCTCTTATACACCAGACATTACCCCATATAATTATGAATATCCTGGGTGTTATTCTCTTTTTACACTCAGGATCAAGAGGTTGAGAAGAGCTGGGATTCAAAACAAATCATCAAACTCCAAAGCTTGTGATCTTTCTTCTGCAGAAAACTCAGCTTAGTTCCTTAGGAAAGCAGGTGAGAGTGAGTTTAGAGAGTTTGCTATCTCTGCTAACCAAGAGTTTTTTTTCCTCCAAGTGTGGAACCTGAGTTATGTGTTAAATTTGGCTTCCCATAATAACTCATTAGCCAAACATCCCATGGTCCTGGCACGGAGCTAGATCCAAAACAGCCATAGTAGTGGGAGATTGGTAGTTCATCTATCCACTCTTCTTCCTACCTGTAATAGGGTAATTTACCTTCCTAAGATGCAAATGACTCTTTTACTTCTGGGTACCACTTGGATTCCCTTTTTGAATAAAATGGATTTTTATTTATTGTTTTTCCAGGGAGCATGTGTTGATTCAGGACACCCCCCCCACCCCCCTTCTGCTGTTCATATCACCACTTCCTCTCTCCTTTGCAGGATCAGTCCTCATGGAGATCACATGAGTGAGTGCTCACAAGTCACTTAAAACAGTGCTTGGCAAATAATAAATGACCTTCAGGGGTTTTCCTTTTATGGAGACTCCATCAATTATGAGAAAGTCAATTATGATGGCTTATTATTAACAGTGAATTAATATGAATTATAAAAGTACACATTTGCTCCTCCACTATTACCCACTGCACAGCATAACATAAAAAACCCAAAATAGAATTCCAGATTTTATTAGAGAATATATCTAAAATACAATATTTATTAAGTTATGATATATTATTTGAAATGGAAATATACTCTATATCACAGCTATAACAATCTTTACAGATAATACTTCATTTACATCCCTATATTTCAAAAGTCACTAAATTACAACATAATTCATATTTAACGTGACATTGCTACAAATATATAAGAATTTAAAAATTTTCTTTAATTTACCATATTGGAACCACAAACATTTATTTTATCTGATTTACATTACATAGGATCATGACTATTTTACCTGATTTATATTACACAGCTCAATTTATCTCATTATATGGCTTTGCATTCAATCATCCTACTTTCTTATGTTTTAAAAATAGCATTTTAGTGAACAATCGTGAATGCTCATTAGCCCACGTGCTATGAACAAAATCAAGGTACTTTTGTCCTACTCCTTATATTATTCTCTGTTACAAAAAGGCTACTACCATAAGCAAAGCACCAGTCACAGCAATTCTGTCAAGCCTGACAATTGGTCTAGGTTTTCACATTTTAATAGTAAGCACATCAGGTCTAGAAGGGTCTAGAAAACCAGATAGATACAAAGCAGCCAGGGTCCAATTCACCAAGGTAGACTTGCACTTAGCTAAAGGGAAACCCAAAGACTCTTCACTGGACACTGGCTCTGGGACCATCTTATTTGAAGGAAGCTTTGATTTGTCTGTTTTTCAGTGGCTGAGTCGGACGCCAGTTGTTCACCATCAGGTGTTCAGGTTCGCCCTCTGCGTTGAAGTTAAGGGTACAGAATTTCGATAACTAAAAGACAAAATCAAAGATGAAAAAATTAAAAATAAAAGTTTCACAGGAGTATTCAATTATGTGTTTGTGTTAAATCTTGAAATACATTCCCCAATAATAACAGTTCCATGTTGCAATGTTCAAAATTTAATTTGATTCCCAATAGATATATGATCACATATAGATCACATATATATGCTTTTATACAACAAATCAATTTCTATAAAATACACACAAAATCTTGCTGTCATTTGAAAGGAAATTTTCGGTGAGCTTGTGTTTTTTCCTCTTTTAATTTTATAATCAAACATCAAAAGCCTATAAAATAATTCTGAGATGTAAAGTAATAATAACAATTCTAGATCCCAATTAAGGTTTGGTTTTCTACCCCAGGGAAGATAAATGACAGCATCTGTACAATTAGATGAAGTGATTCAGGATCTGCAAATTCCGGGGCCAAATGATTGGCTGACATCTCTACTTAAATTTATAGAAACACAGGAATGAATCTGCCCAAGCTGGGATTTCAAATCCTTAGCATTGGTTAATTTTGATTCCCTTTTAAATTTGTGTCAGTTCCTGGCACAGTGATGTGACATAGGCAGCCCTCAACCAGTTTCATTCTTCTCTGAGGTTGTTTTTGCAAAGTGGCACTTCCCTTTCCTTAAGCATGACTTGATCTAAATGAAGAAGGGTGGTTTGGGAAGTAATGTAGCTGCCCATGAATCAATAGCCTTGAACCTGATCTCTTTGGTCTACTAATATTCCCTCGATCACCCCCAGGAAGTCAACTTCATGTAAGCCAACTACTGTAACATGCACAACCATTGTCACTGCAGTGCACTGATCACTCGAACAGCACAAACTACACTGTATAGGAAATGTGTATCTGGTCTAAGCTGCTAAAGCAACCTGGAATGACTTTTAATAGACATATTTTCTCTAAGGGATGACTCTTGCCTTTGTCAGGATCCAGAAATGTATTCTGACATAAATAAACTGCAGTAAGCTCTTAGGTGAGTGAGCAGTAGGCTGGGAATTATCACCCATACCTATGCACCCTTGAATATAAAATCTCTTTGTTCCCAGCCTCAGTTTCTTCATAGCTTACAAAAAAGCATTTATTAGGTGACAGACACCTTTCTCATATAATCTTCAATTTTATCCAACTTTAGAGTAAAAAAGAAAAAACTGCCTAAGGTTATAGTTAACAACAACAAATACTTATTGAGTGCTGATTATATCTGCTAAGCACTGTTGTTGGCACTAGTTGCACAGCTAGAAGCAGCAGGAGGAGGATTAAAGCCCAGGTCTGTCTGACTCCAAAGGCCAAGTCCTTCTGCCTGGACTAAATGCTCCACCTGACTTTAGCAAACAGACCTGCTCACTGCTAACAGAGATAGGTTCTTTGAGCACAAGCCAGGTCACGCTTTCCAGGAGAGGAGGAGTGGTCAGTGAACCGGGGTAGGTCCAGTAGTCCAAGCTTTCAGGAAGGAGGCCACGAGGATCAAAGTTAGTGAAGTCGGCACTCTTACCCTGGAACAAGGAAATACACGTGTTAAAAATGTCACATGATCAGAGTAGCGGGGAGGCAAGAGAATAGGAAACAGAAATATTCCCCTCTGGTATCCAGAAAACTTTCAATTTTTTTTTAAAGAGAAGTTCCATGTTCACCAGAAAACAGAATAAAACAAATTAACAGAAGACATTTGACATGGAAATTTAGATTGGCAGATATGAGCAAGAGAACCTGACTATTAATTTCACCTATCCATTTTCTCACCTTGTCCTCTAAAACAGAGGTACCCAACCATTTTGGCTGGTTTCGTGGAAGACAGTTTTTCCACGGACCAGGGGAGGGGGTGGAACGGTTTGGGGACGATTCAAGCACATTACATTTACTGTGCACTTTATTTCTTTATTACATTGTAATATATAATGAAATAATTATACAACTCACCATAATGCAGAATCAGTGGGAGCCCTGAGCTTGTTTTCACTTGACACCCACTGATAGGGTTTTGATATGAGTCTGCAAGCAATTGATTTATTATGGTCTCTGTGCAGTCAAACCCCTCCGCTGATGATAATCTGTATTTGCAGCCGCTCCCCAGTGCTAGTATCACTGCCTCAGCTCCACCTCAGATCATCAGGCATTAGATTCTCATAAAGAGTGTGCAACCTAGATCCCTCGCATGTGCAGTTCACAGTAGGGTTCGTGCTCCTATGAGAATCTAATGCTGCCGCGGATCTGACAGGAGGTGGAGCTCAGGCGGTAATGTGAGCGATGGGGAGCGGCTGTAAATACAGATGAAACTTTGCTTACTTGCCCACCACTCACCTCCTGCTGTGCGGCCCAGTTCCTAACAGGCCACGGACTTGTACTTGTCTGTGGCCCGGGAGTCGGGGACCCCTGCTCTAAAATAATCCCTTATATTTTTCTTTAAGTCATTAACTGATCATAGACAGTATTTAAAGTGAAATTGCTGCCACTGAAATGATGCAATTTTAGGTTGCTGTAACAGAAAATATATAGTATCCCTGATGAGGAGGTAATTGTCTTGCTGTCCTATTTGATGGCTTAGTTAGAACTGAAGAACTGTATTCAGTTGTGGACACCATGCTTTTAGAGCAACAGAAGCAACAGGAAAGAGTTACTGGAAGAGTGACAAGTTTGCTGCAAACAGACAACTGTCATGTAAGACTAGTTAAAGGGGACTAAAGATAATTAGCCTGGGGGTAGGTAAAAGGCTGATAGAGAATAGGGTCACGTGGAAGGAAGATCAGGTTTTGCTTTGTTTCTGTTTTTTTTTTTTTTTTGAGGTATAATTGACATGTTATATTAGTTTCAGGAATATAATGTAAAGATTCAATATTTGAATATGTTGTGAAATGATCACCCACAATAAGTCAACACCTGTCAACATATATAGTTACAGAATTTTCTTTTCTTGTGATAAGAACTTTTAAATATACTCCTAGCAACTTTCAAGTAGGCAATACAGTATTATTAACTATAGACAATATAGTACTTATTTTGACTTATTTATAAGTCATCCCCACGACTTATTTTATAACCGAAAATTTGTACCTTTTGACCCCTTTCACTCATTTTGGCCTCACCCCCACCTCTGGCAACCACCAATCTATTCTCTGTATGTTTGAGTTGGTTTTTTGTTTGTTTGCTTGTTTTGTTTTGCTTATTTATTTAGATCCCACTATGAGTTCATATGGTATTTGTCTTTCTTTCTTTGACTTATCTCACTTAGCCTAATGCCCTCAAGGTCCATCCATGTTGTCACAAATGGCATGATTTCATTCTTTTTTATGGCTGAATCCATTATATCTATCTATCTATATACCACATTTTCTTTATACATTTGTTACTGGATGCTTAGGCTGTTTCTGTCTTGGCAATTGTAAATAATGCTCCAGTGAATGAGGGAGTGCATATATCTTTTTGAATTAGTGTTGTAGGATCAGGTTTATTCTATATGAATCAAGGGAGTCAAGCTCAGGGTAACAGGTGAGCATTTCAGAAGATAGATGCTGCTTCGATTTGAGGATGAGTTTTATAAAGCTAGGTTGCTACTGTTGATGGTAGTATTTATAAGCAGATGCTCCATGACCTCAGCACAACTGTGCTGTGGAGCGGATTTAAACATGAATTCAAAGAGGTCATAGAATATAAATCTCCACAAAGCATGACTTGACTTGTCATGTTCACCACTGTATTTCCTAGATTAACAAAGTGACCAGCATGTAGTAAGTACTCAGCAAATATCTGCTGTATGAATGAGTGAATAATTTGACCAGATGATCTTTCAACCTCCTTGCAATCATGATTTTCTCTGACTCTTGCACATGGATGTTCAAATGATGGGAAGCAAGATTAAATAAATACAAGTTTTAAAATTATACAAGCATTAGGATCAACTTTGGGTTAAAGGTAAGTTAAATAAACGCATAAGCAACATTTTACCTTTATTAACTGCTCATCTAAGCACTACACGTCAAACCGAGACTACTCAATTTGAGCAAAAGAATTTTCAAAAATGAGTGGGGTATGGAAAATAGGTACCTTATTCAGGGGGCAAAAAATTCAACTATACCTTTGCTTTAATGGAATCCAGCACATCAACGACTTTCTGGAGGCCTGGTTTAGCATCACCAATCTATAGAAAGAGACAAGGGACAAGATAGTGTATTCCAGTTGGCACTACACCAGCTTTTAATTAAGGCAGCTCTATGGTAAAATTTCTCCATATAGCGAACCAAAACCCACCATTTGCTATACGTCACCCATCAGTCTTAGTTTGATTTCCCTTCTTTCACTGACAACCTCCTTCTGCTTCTTCCCTGTAGTTCCCCTGAAATTACCTTCTCAAATGTCACCAGTGATCTCCAACTGCCAAAGTAAAGAGCACTGTTCACGTGCTTACTTTAAACTTCATGCAGGATTTTGCACTATCGTCTTCCTCCTTTTAAAAATTCTCCCCTCTTTTGGCTTTTCTCCTGCTCTCCAGCCTCCCAAATCTCCCCTTGACTCCTGTATTCGTTTTTAGTCATTTAATCAGCATCTTTCCTTACAGTTTGAAGTTTCTTAGGGTTGCTTGCTGAGCAGTTTTATCCTCCCTCTTCATGCTTTCCTTGGATGATTTCATATACACTTGTAGCTTCCACCTTGACACAGGATTTCCAGAACCATGAATCTGCAGCCCAGATCTTTCTCCACTGGGTTTACAACTATCCAGAGGGCAGCTCAGCCTGTATGTCCTACTCTTGTTGCCTGAATTCTCCAATATGGAGTCACTGTCCTTCACTTCTCCAAAACTTGGTCTTAATTTAGCACTATCATAAAATAGTATTATCTAGCTTAAGGTTGAATGAAAAAAAAATACTAGTATTCATCCAAAATATGCCTTTTTCTCATTTCACATTTCACATGTATATATCCTTCACATTTACATCCAAATGGTACCTATGAAATACCTCTGCAATTTTGTCCTCCATGTCTACTGCTACTAGCAGATGCATGGGAAAATAAGCCTGAAAATACTTCAGAGCCAAAGGCATTTCCTAGGCTCTTTGTAGAATGTCCTATTTGTTATGAATATTCTGTCCAGTTAATCTTTTTTGAAAACAGGGAATAAAAAGAATTGGGCCATCAACTAACCTTCAGAAAAATACCCAAAACAGCCAGTCCGTCAGGCTGTTGCGCTGCTTTTCCAAATTCCCCGTACTTGGTGTTCCAATGAACCAAGTGGAGCTAAAGTAGGAGACAAAACCACAAACAACAAATGATTTACATGATAAAAGCCTACACAGCTATCTAGCAATCTTTTCTTCACAGCTAGAGGTTACTAAAGAAAGTGAAAATGTGGATAATTTTAAATCTAAACTTTGTATAAAATTCTAATTGGCATAATATCAAGTGATTCCTTCAACAACTCTAAGACAAAGAGTTGCATACTTTTGAGGAAAGACAGAAAGTTTATTTCTAGACTTCCATTAAAACAGGATCCTCCAATTTAAATTCATTAATTTCGTGCAAATGGATGTCTTAGAGAAAGTTTTGCAGCATTAATCATAATATCACAAATAAAAGTTATAAAAAGCAAATGTGAAGGTCCTTTGTAAAAGAGGTGGTTTGAGTTTACAAAATTAAGCTTTTGAAAGAAAAAAAGTGTATCTTACCTCTGCAGCATATTTCTTTTTATCCACAGTATGCTCAGAACCTTGCTCATCAGATGAACCCCAGTGAAAGTGAAACTGAATCAACCTGTAGGTGCCAGTGAGGGGTCCTCCTTCTAGCACTAAAATTAAAAAAAAAATATATATATATATATATACACACACACACACATTTACATACACACACACTCATACATATGCGCATGAAACACACACTACTGAATATTACAATTTTAATCCCATTTTATAGTACTAAATTTATGCCTGAACCAACATTTTCACTCTGAAAATTCAATCTAGACTCAGGTTTAGTCTACAGAGCTGAAGAGGATCATTTCAACTGTTTTATTTTTTCCTCACTTGTGTTGACTGAAGGATGGATGCTTTTCCCATCTGTTTTCTGAGCACAGTGGCACTTCTCTTCTAGGTTTTTTTTGGGCCTCCTCATAGGTTCAGGTTCAGGTTCAGAGAGAGGAAATTTTCAGGGGAACTATGAATTCCTCTGTGAATCAGTGAGGAAGTGCCCACAGCTACTCGCCAGTGCTGGTCTGCTGCACACCTGCAAGCTGAGGAATCTCTCCTCTGCCACGGTCCAGTGACTGACCTTCAGCCGGCCTTGCTAACCTCTGATACCAGTTCTTACCAGAATTTGTGAAACAATAAGCATTCCCTTGAGCTTAACAACATAAAATCAATTTTCCTTACACAGGCTTTTTCCTTACACAGGCTTACAATTTTCCTTACACAGCAGATTGTCGCTGCTACTAATTAGCTTTATACCCTTAAAATGTTCTATTTGACTTTCTGATCTTAATTTGCTCATCTGTAGAATGGATACCTCCAATTATTTACTATTTCACTAAAAATTGACTGATCATCTGTGAGACGCAGTGCCTAATGCTTTCTTGAAATTCTAACTTTAATAACCATCCCATGATTCTACTGTTCTGATATTAGTGTAATTTTATTATACTTAAATCCATATTAGAAATCACATTCTTAGACTATAGTCTATCTGTAGATAATTAATGAGCTGTGTCTTAAGAGAGGATTAAAATAGTAAGAAATCACTGTTTCCCCCATTCCCTCCAAAAAGCCTTTTACCTAATTTATATGTATTAATGGGACTTAACTGATAAAAGCTTTTAAAATTAGTTTAGTTCTACTACTTCAATTTTATTTCTCTAGAACTGGGATTAGAACAACTTTTGCTGTAAGTCTATTTTATTAGCTTTGGTTTATAATTCCACAGAGTAATGAGCCCAAACTAATTTTGGCTTTGTAAAACCAAGGGACAAAGTCGGTACAAAAAGTTTGTTCGCTCAACTTCACCTAAATATGCTTAGATGGTAGCAATACCCATTCATCTATTCAAAGAAAAGATAAAGCTGGCTGGAAGATACTTAAGCAGTCAGGCCTTTCTATGGCTCCTGATACAACCTCTGGCTGCCAGATCTGCCTTACAATAGGCCAGGAGAAGAAAAGAATTAAAAAAAAGAAAGAAAACAAATTAGAAATGGTATTACATTACAGATCTATTAAGAAACATGAATTTGGATGTATTCTGATAATATCACATCTCTCGAAACTTAACTTTTATTGTAAAAATGTTTTTCTAAATCTGATAAGGAAAGATTTATCCTTATATCCCCAAAATAGACTTTTTCCAAAATGAAGGAATTCCCATTTTTCATAATTATATATACCCTTAAAACAAAATACATGTTTATAAGGTAAATTGATACCAAAATTAATTCCTTTATAATAACTTTTTTAAACTACTAACTAACTGGCTGATCATAAAAACCATTTGTAACATCATTAATTCTACCAAATGGCAAAATTAATTAAATAAAACCATAGTAAGCATCTGAGATAACTGATCTTATTTCAGAAAAGATTTAGAATTAGGCAAGAGTATATGAGCTTTTATTAAATAAGGTTTTCTAATACTAAAAAAAAAAAAGAAAGAAACACTCTAAGTTCAAAGATTAAACACTTTCAGGGCTAATCTATTATTCCCAGATACCTGTTTGAACTCCTGTTAAAAAAAAACTATGTTGCTATGTAGAGTAGAAGCCCACTGTAATTAGGAAAGGTATTAAATTCTTGAAGTTTAATTGCTACAAAAAGCAGCATTTCTGGTCTTCTTCAACTAATTGGTCATTCCTCAGCAAATTCGTAGCATGGAGTTTAGTCAAAGAAATCCCTCAAAACATTGTTATAATAATAAGTTGCCATAAACTCTAATAAAGGTAGCATACATCTTTTTATTTGAGAAATAGGAAAGACAAGGTTAAAGATGGAGCTTACACAATATTCTGGATCTACTTATTTTTTTTACTTAATTTGATTGCTCCAAGCCATTTTCTAAACTACCCCAGTTTAAAATACAACCCGTTTTTCTAATGCAAAAATAATTTTAAAGAATATCAGAAATTGCTGATATTCTTTTTAAAAAATTGTTTATTTTTTCCTCTATAAAATCTGTTAGTGGGGCTCTGAAGAGTCAATCACCTCTTGTACCACAGAAATGTTTTCCACAAGTGACAGAGATACATAAATGGGGTTTTCTACTCAAAGACTCAATGTCTTGTTCAAGACTCCTCCAAACTTAATTTAAATCCAAATCTCAAAACTGAGAGCCCCAGAAGAGTTTAACTTTTATGGTCTTCCATCAATTATACATACTATATATAAAACACAAAATAAGCACTAAATGTAATATTATAATCTGTCTTCCTATACATATTACTTATGTAAATTATACATTACTTGTGAAAAGTAAGAGATTCATTCCAGTAATATTGAAATAAATTAGATACTTGTACAAATTAAAAATTTAATGTTAAAAATTTTTTTCCTTCGTAATCACTTCATTATTACTTAATATAAGATGCACAAATAACAAACTAAAGACCTTAGTGAATGTCAATAATCTCTCCTAAATCCAAAATATAAATAAACTACTCCCAATAATCCTTAGTTTAAAACTAAAATTTAGGGGATTTCCTATTAATGAAGTAAATTAATAAGTCTACTAAAAACACATTTCTAGCAGGTGAATAATTTGAAATTTATTAAATCGGTTTTGGTTTTTCGGCAGTGGTCAATAATCCTAGGGCTACCTACTAAGGTTAAAAAAACAAATGTCAGTGTAGACAAATCTGAGAAATAGACACACACATTCCATTTCTTTTTATGTAGTGAAATGTTTAGCTGTCACTTTCACTAGTGTAACCACAATTAAGATTCAAGAGAACAGAAATTTTCAGTTTCAGGTTTATGGCAATTGTACGAGAGTAAAAAAAAAGTAACTCTTTGACATGAACATTATTAAATACAGTGTCTAGAATGCTTTTGTCAGTTTTACAGAAGCTTAGGGTTCTGCTCACACCATTAGCAGTAGGCAGGACAAGCCCTTCCATTTTTTTGTTGTTCTGTTTCCTTTTAACTTATAATTGTTTGTAAAAGGAAAATGTTAAAGCTTCAAAAGCAAGTCCCTGAAAATCAAGCCAGACTCTTGTATGACGATCCATTATATCATACAAACAATGATTTGCTTGAAATGAGCACAGGTGAACTCAGCTTCCTTCCTTCTCTTTCTTAAAATAATAAAAACAGGTAAAAATATTCCAATTTCTAAAAGCAGAAGTGATGTGAGAGTTGTATATGGGTTGGCCCAATAATTCGAACATTGGTTTTTCAATGATATTTGCCTCTAACTTTGCTATAAAGCAGGAGAGTTTTAAACTCATTAATAAAAGTTAATAAGTTAGCAGGAGTTAACAATTTGACTACTATTCTTTTATCCCAGATGAAGCATCTAATAAAAGATCTCAAGCAGGAAGATTTATTTTTTAATAATTAAAAAAATAAAACCTAACAGGATTAACAATTTTTCATTAATTTAAGGTGGTTTATTTTTAAAGGAATTTAGAAGATTGATGAGAGCTTTAACCCAAGCTTCTAGTTAAAGCCTATTAACTCCACATTTAAAAAGATTTCTCTCAAGCTTAAACATAGCAATAAATTCTACCAGTTCAGTTCCTTATACCCAAGTATTTAAGTTCGGGTATAAGATAACATTTAGAATACATCTGAAAATCTGAGTCTGTGAGAAGTTCTAGAAGACTGAAATCTCACTGGGGGTGGAGGGGGGAAGTAAATGAACTAAAGCATTTAACTAAAGAAAATAAAGGATATCTAAAAATGTTAACACCATGAAAATAATTCCTAACAAAAAGATATGATAAACTGTCCATTTTAAAAAACTGAGTGACCAAAATTATTTTTTGACTTAAGTGAACAGAAAAGTATATCAGTTTTTAAAAACATGGTACAAGTACAAACACACTAAATATTAACTATGATGGTCCTTCAAAGATTCTTATTCAATTTCTGTTTTTAAGTGGTTGCCATTTAGTCTCATTCCAACAAACTAGGAAGGAGATGATTAGCAAGTAACTTAAACTCTTGAGCATTCTGTTTCTTCATGTTTATTTTAAGTGGGTTTGACTAGAGTATCTCTACCATTTGTTCTAACTTGAGAGTCTAGAATCTTAAAAAAGTCTAAAGGGTGTTTCTCTGCATGGTATGATTGGTTTTGTTTCACTTTGTTTTCTTTTTTCTATCCTGTAGATGTGTTTTCTCTTAACATCAACATTTAATATATTCTGTATTCTAGAAAAAAAAAATGCTTCCTGTTTAATCAAAACAACTGCAAATGTTGAAGAGGTATGGGCAAAAGTACAAAGGAATCTTTCGTATTTAAAGGAGAACAAGTCTTTCTAACATTCACTCCTCTTGTTTTTACTGTACCTCTTGCCTGGCTCTCTCAAGTCCCCCATGTTTCCTACTTCCTTTTGCCTGGAGTCTCCTCCAAGAAACTGAAATCCTTCAAGCCTCATCCTTCAACCACAAATTTTATTCTCCCTGAAAAGTCTTTTCTGACTTGCTCAGGCCAACTCCAAACCTGCTTTCCATATTTCCTTGGAATACTTCCTTGTTGCACTTAACAAAGTGACTGTCAGCATCTATTATTTCTATGTCTTTCTACTTCAGGTATCGCCATCATGGCCTCTGAGGATGCAGGAGAGGGACCAGGACTCCATCCTGCCCTCAAGATGCCTAGCTTGTGTTACTTATAAGTGGTATTCGTAAGAATTTTGTTTTTTTGCATAAAACTAGGTGAATAATACCTCTGTCTCTAAAGACATGGGTTTGAGCCTCTATCTGAACCACTTGATTTTCATCTGTTTCACAATCTAAACATGGCCAGTTGCTTTAGTAATGTATGTGTTATTCACCAGTAGTTAGACAAAGGTGGCTAGCTCTCATCAGTTCCTGCTTATGTAGAAATCCATCAGAACTTGACATATTCATGGTAAGACATATTACTATGTAATAATGTCATATATAAAATCAATACATAGTTTAATATAATAAATGGCATGTTTGGGACAATATAAAAGTAAGATTTTAAAATGCCATCAAGTGATGGGAAGTAATTTTAAAGCTAATTAAAAACTTAATTCAAAAAACTTATCAAAAAAAAACAAACAAAAAAAAAACAAAAAAACTTATCAGAGGTGCAATAGCTACAGCAATTGCCTAATAAAGGCAATCAAATGGTGTGTAGACCTGACAAGAGCAATGGTCATTTATTGAGGAATTGTTATGTGCCAGGCAGTAGGTTTTATATGTCTGTCCTATTCAATCCTTCCTCTGTAATAGATACTGCTACTCCAATTTTACAGTTAAGAAAACAAAAACTTAGGTTAAGTTACTATCACTCCCAAGAGGGAAGAAAGGAAGAATTTTTTCAAAACTGTACTGAATACTTGGGATAGCTACTGAAAGAGAATAGTCAACTCTATTATAATGACTATAATTACATTTATATACCATGTGAGTATTATAGGTCATTACTCCAACATTCTGACAGAGTTATTGAATGTTGTCTCTATCTTCCCTCATTTTGCCCCAATGCTCCCTGCCCCCCAACCCCAGACTCCCACACCACCACACATAATGTGTTTGTAGCTCCATTCACTCAGTGCCCTTCAGAGGAAAGCACTCAGGAAAATAGGACACTGGCAACTAAATCAAGGGGATTGTTCTCCTATTTCTAAGCAAGAAAAAAGGAACAATTCAAAGGGTGTTCTGTAAACAGCCTCACTACAAATAAATTATGGTAATTGGTTTTGTCAGTAATGGACCAGGTATGTCCAACCAACTCTAAAATATTTTCCTTTGTGAAATGAATTTCTGGGTGGATACCAAGATACACAACCACCTTTATCACACTAGCCCAATGCTGAGAAAATATTTGTAAATACAATGTTTCCAAGAATTTCAGGATTTTACAGTATTAGGTTTTCATCACTCTTCTCACTGCTACCTTGCAGATCACCCTAGGATGTGCTTTTTCTTGGATAGGCATCAATTCTGGGAAACAAATATTTTAGTCTTAAAAGTTCAATTTTTGCAAATCTCATCTTTGCTGATCTCTGTTGCCAGGGCACCTTGCCTTTTGTGACTTTTCCCAGGCATATCACAGTTATTCAATGCCCTACATAGAAACCAGGAATTTTGCAGGGAGAGACAGCCCTGCCACTTCAAAGTAATTAGCCTACTCCTCAGAGACTGCAACCTAATGAAGATTATCAGAGTGTAGTATTACAGGGGTCCTGCTGCTGCTCATATTCAGCTGGGAAAACAGCTACTGGCTGAACTGCACAAGTTATTTTTTAAACACTGACCTGCTTTGTCCTGGGAGTCATCAAACTCCACATTGAAAGAGTGACCGTTGTTGATAATTCTCCGGGAAGTCGCTTGCTCATAGCGAAGAGACAGAGGCTTCAGGGTAGGGTCATGAACGGCTGCCTGGGTGTGGATGTCAACAGGGGACTGGCGCTCTCCCTTGGCGATGGGGAAGTCCTTATGCCATTGCTCGGGTCCTGGGTTTGAGAACAGACGTGTGAACCCCCCAATGTGGGGAAGGGCACATGCAGATCCCTAGAAAAGGGCAATGACTCTGGAGCCAAACTGCTCAGCTCCAGTTTTGGCGGCACCACCGAACAGCTGAATAACCTTTGGGAAAACATTCAGTCTGTGCCTTAGTTTTCTCATTTGTATTAGGGGGTAATAATAACATCTAGCTTATAGAGGTTGGTGTGAGAATTAGGATCAATACATGTAAAGCTTTTAGAAGAAGTAGTGAGTGCCATATAAATATTAGCCATTTTTTATGCTCCTTTTACTGAAATTAAGCAACTGACACTGGGTTTGTGATTAGGATTTGGGATATACAAGCTCACTTAGGACACTCCAGCAGATCGGAATTCCTTCTTCTAGTCCTCGGACTAGATGTAAGGACAGCGTCAACTGCTCAGGCCCGGGTACCCCTCCCTTAATGGTCAGGATCCTCATGACCTGGGGATCCCCAAGCCCCTAAAGATGTTCAAAGATGCGCCAGACACATCTTTCCCTTGCATTTTCTGGCCCGGGAGAACCCAGATCTGCGGCCCTGATAAAACCGGGTTCCTGGTGACCTCCTAACATAAGAAGTCGAGAGACGAAGTAATTAGCCTACTCAGAAATCAGCGCAAAGGATTCAGACCAGCCCAAGAAAATGCCCCGCAACAGTTCGTGCTGAGAGTCTTAGCCACAGGTGGTGCTGAGGATGAAGTTGCTGGGGGGGTGGGGGGGGTGGAAGGGGGTTCCCTAATTTCCCTGCGATCAACAACTAAAATGTTTCCTTACAACCCTTCCTAGTTTATTCCTGGGTCGGGATAGGATGGTCTCCGGCTTGTGACCCTGGAGTGGCTGTCCGTGTGTCCCGCGGCTGCGGCTGCGGCACCCCTTTCCCCGGGCCCTGCGCGCCGCAGCGGGACGCAGGGATTCCTCGACGGTGGTCTCGGGCTCTATGCTGCGGTCATCCCGTGCCTGGGAGCGGCGGGCGGGGCGGGCGCCGGAGGCGCACCTGAGCCTCGGGTGCTCCGGACGGCAGCGGTAAACAGTAGGTGCGGGCGCTGCGGGTACCGGGGCCCCGGGCGGCGCGCCGCGCAGCCCGCCGCCCGCACTCACCGTTGTGCTTGCCGTATCCCCAGTGATGGGACATGGTCGCGCCGTAGGTCCGGGCAGAGGAGTTGGCGCGGATCTAAGCGGCGGCTGCTCTGGCGCCTGCAACGTGTGTCCGCGGGTCGCGCCGTAGCCAGGTTTTAAAAGGCTCCCGCCAACTTCGTGCTTGGGGGCGGCCCGGGGGAGGGGGCCCCGGGTGGACCTGGGCGACGCGGGGAGGAGATGACAGGCGGAGGTGATCTCCCCGCGCTCGGGGCGGGCCGGGCTGGAGAGGCTCCGGGGGCGGGGAGAACGCCCTCCCGGCGGGCGCTCGGCCAGGTTCAAGAGCTCCTCTCCCAATGCCCGGCTCCCTCGGCCCGCGGCCCGGGTCCCCGGTCCCTGGGCAGCCAAGAGGCTCCGAGCTCTCTGCGCGCGTGGCGGCGGCAGCGACAGCTGCTCCTGGGCTCCTGGGTTGGTCTGGGCTGCGGAGCGTCTACGTGCACCCCATCCCCCTCCGGGGCGCTGAGGCTGGCGGCAGAGCTGACAGCTCGGGACCCGGGCCCGGTGCCTCTCATCCCCTGTCCCCTTTGTGATCGCATCCTTGGCCTCGGAGCCCTCCCGCCCAGCCCCATCGGCCCCACCCGCGCCGAAGTCTCCAGCCCGGAGGGTTGCTGACCGGTATCCCCGGCCCTGGGCCGGCAAGCTCGGTTAGGAGCTATGACCTTGGGGCAAATAGGGATACGGTCCCTTGAGGCGCTGGGGAGCGAGCCGCTTAGGGCTGAGAACCACGCTCCCCCTGCTGGAAGGCCGTGGAATAAATCAAGAAAGAGGAGAGAGTCTTTTGCATAAGTCCAAACTGAGGCGAGCAAGGGAGAATGCATTTCCTTGAGAGCTGTCAAGGTCTCATATAAAGTGCTCATCTCCTCCTACCTTCTTTTTTCTCTTTAAAAAATTAACTTTGCGGGAGAGACTTCCTAGTTGAGTACATATTGATTTAAAGCAATCAAAACTTCTAAAGAATCACTTTTCTAACAGGAATTGGGTAAAAGAAAGAATTTCTTGCAAAAAGATGAGAATTTCCTTGGCCGACAAAGGAAACTTGGCATCTGACATACCTAAAAACCAATTGAAAGAAATTTAAGACAGGATATTTTTGAGACAAGGCAGCATTATAGCTTTCCTGGGCCCTAGGCATTTTGCCTTTATGGGTCCCTTCTTCATAAACATACACACACACACAAGCTCACACACACATACAGGTATTTATGGCTGTGTTGATATAAAGATTAATACCTTAATATTATATATTTAAAATTTTCTTTGATCTAAATGTTCAATTTTTTCTTCTGATTTTAAAAGAAAATATTTTCATGGATATTGAAAAGTGTTGTGAGCCTGAGTCACTGTTTTTCCTGTACCTAATGGGTAACTCAGGACTGTTTTGAGGTGGGGACAGAATTCATTTCCCTCAGGGGACTTTGCCACAAAAAGTGGAGAAGGATTTTCTGTCCTGTGGATCTCTGTGATCTTTGAGAGCATAGAATTAGAGTTAAAATTGGGGCAGCAGGACACAGTTTTACACAGTTCTATCAGCCTTAACATCATATTACTCTTATAGATAAATAAAAGGATAAATTATAATATTAGTGTAAATTTTTGTAATGTTGATCTCAAAATCATTATTTACTATTTATTTCAGTCAATTCCACACAAACAAATATGATTCATATTTAGATTTACTTGTTTTTGTCCTAAGTCTCCAGAAAAGTGTATATACCTCTTTGTGTTGGGGTCTTCTGGTTGATGTCACCGTGAATTCTTAGGCAATGAGCTCTTTTTGATTTCTAGTAACATCAGAAAACGTAGTTTGTAGTTACAAAGAACCTTTTATTTATGCCTCTGTAGCTGCCTAGTCTCTTGTGGAGCCCAGTAAAATAATTTTGATTCTTTGCATAATTTTGAAATATTTACTTGATTCAAAAGGAGAGGGCCTTGCAGTTTCTACGAGACTCTTCACTAGGCCCTGGGGATGTAAAGTTGGTAAGTGCTAAGAGTTGAATACTAAGACTATGAATGTAAAGTGGGTTCTAAAGATTCTGTGAAGGTAGCTAGGCTCTCAGATCTGCTGGAAGCCTTGTGTCTCTCTCATTTTCTGTGGAGCTGGATTGTGGCTTTACTAACATGGAAGTAATGAGTATATGTTGATTATTAAATAACTCTAAAACTTCAAACACCACCAAACTGCAGTTCAGAAAATAGATTCTTATTATTCAAGTGAGTTCCTCCCTTCTCTCTCACTTCTAGAAAATGAACTCATTTTCAGTGGAGCAGGCCCTCCCCACAGAGCTGTGCTTGGGGAGAATGTCACATGCTCAATGCAGGGCAGAAAATATATCTCACCTTTGGATATTCAGCAGAGATCTACATTTTTTTATTAACGTTTTTTATTACAGTGATTGCCAATACTTTTTTCTGTCCATTTTTTTTTCAGTGCTGGAGATGGCTTTGTGCCTTCATGTAGATACATTCAGAATGTAACTTTATTTTACTGAGGGCATTCTTAGCAGGCAGTCATAATTCAGTTATGTTCAAAAGACTACTCTAAGATTGGATTTTTAAATATAAAAAATATTAATTATCCTGTCCCCATGTTTCTACTAGAGGGAAAGACTTGTTCATTTAAGAATAATTCTAAATAAAGAAACAGTACAGTACCTGAAGAAAGGCACTTTTTTCATGCCCCAGGAGGAAGAAATGGCAGGCTATAGATCAGGGCAATATAATATAAAAATCTTGAAGTACATGCTCTAATTATCATAATAAAAAGGCTTCTAACATATTAATCTTGCTAAAAATATAAAATAAAATGGAAAAGTATTTGCTTTTCCCCCCTCAAAGATATTGTTAATATATTTTACAAGGTGAAATATACATAGTTTATTGAACATTTAACTACAGAACTAATAAGATAATAAAAAGTTAACTAGTCTCATGTTTGTTACAATCATAGTTTTCAAGTAAATATCTATGGAGGCTAAGAGCCAATCCCTTCTTGGAGATCCTGTAGGTCTTTGCACACATATTCATCCATCCAAGTATTTCCAATACCACATTCTAATCAGACACTATTATGATCATCAAGTTGTAATCCACCACCCCAAGAAGCTGCTGGCTGCTCATTTGTGAAGTAGGAATAATGACACCCACCTCAGGGTTATTGTAAGGATTCAATTAGAGACTATGTATAAATCACCTGCTACATCAAGGCACTCAGTAAATGGTGGCTATTCAGTTCACCCCAGACAGTGCTAAACCATTAGAATATAATGTAATGAATGCAAAATTAAATACCTGGGCAAGGTTCAGGGAAACAAGAAGAACAAGCTTTCCGCAGCATGCCGCTTTTTGTGGGAGGAGGGAGGAGTGTTTGGGTTATGGAGAAGTCTATTCTAGCACACTTGCATATTTGTTTTTCTTATTAAACTGAGCCAACTGAGGTTGGGAACTGTATCACATTATTCACCTCCGAATCCTAGGTATCTATGACTTTTATCTGTCATGACCCCCCAGACACAACTAGTAACTACCCAAGTAATGCTGTTTGAAATTATGAAGTCACTAATCCAAATGGAGGCAATAGCAGTTGCTCTGTACAGAAGCCAGTCGGTTAACAAATAACATTGTGCTGAAATTAGACTTGGTTTTGAATCTGGGCTAATTTACTAGCACTCTGACCTTGAGCACATTGCTTGGTCTTGCAAAGATTCAATTTCCTCATCTGAAAAACTAGGATAATAAAATTACCCACCTGCTAGAGTAGGCAAGGACTAATGTACATAATTTGTATAAAAGATTTAGCACAGTGCCAATATTTAGAACTTGATAAATCCTAGTTATCATTACTACTATTATATGTTTTCTGAACTCCTGTTATGTGTTTACTATTTTTAGGTACTATGTAGGCTGTAAAAACTGTAGTCATCTATCCATTCATTCATGCAATAACTCAGTCAAGTACTGTTATGTGCCAGGCTGCAGCACACGAGCTGCAGCCATGCACCAGATCTACAGAGTCCCTGCCTTCGTGGAGCTTACATGGGGATGGATGGGGATAGAATATAATAAATGAATAAGCAACAAGAAAAGTGAATTTCCAGTGAGGTAATGAGTAACGGGGTGGATGTTATTGTAGGTGCAGTGGTTATGGTAGACCTATTGAAAGCAGTGGCATTTCTGGAACCATTAAGGAAAGATCTGGGGAAGGACATTTCAAGCAGAGGAAAAAGTAAATGTAAAGGCCCTGATGAAGGACATTTCTAGAACAGAAAAAGTTGTGATGGGAGCACTGTGATCGAGGAAAAGAAGACAAGGAGGTGAAGTCAGAGGCAGGCAGGGGCAGCTACCTGCAGAGCCTTTCAGACCCTGCTCCCAGGGAAGGATTTTATACTAATTGTGCAGGGAAGCCACCGGGAGGTTGGAAGAAAGGAAATGATACAAACTGCAATAATATAGTGTGCTTCAGAACTAAAAGGAGTTTAGAGATTATCTAGTCTGATTATTTATTTTATGGATGAGGAAATTGGTAGATGTTCCCAGAATGCACTTGCTGTTCCCTCACTCCCTTGCCTTTGACCATCTGATGATGACTTTTCACAAAAAGATTCAAACTCCTTTTCCTGACCCATCAAGCCATTTTAACCCTGGTTCTGGCTTCCTTCTTAGCCTCTGAGTCTCTTGACATTCTTCTACCGTAGGATGGGAGGCAGTATCACATAGTGGCCAAGAGCCCAGGTTTCCTGAGTTTGGATTCAGCTTCTACGACCTACCTTCTACTCAGCCTTGGAAGATTTATTTCACCTTCTCAAGCCTCAGTTTCTTCACCCAAATGTAATAAGAGTACCTAGGGTTGTTGTGAGTGTTAGATGGGCTAATTCGTGTGATTTAGTCACGTAAGCTAGCATGATGCCTGATGTTGTTAGCTGCTCCTTTAGGATTCTTGTTAGTGTAGCAGAGAGGCATAGAACTGTGCAGCGGGAATGAACTTTCTGAGAAGATGGACCTGAGTCCAGATTCTGGCTCTAACACTCACGTGCTGTGTTACCATCACCCTGAGTGAGCTACACGATCCTTCTGAACTTTACTTACTTTATTTGTTAATTAGGGGGAAATTCTAGGTCTGAAGCATTATGATGAGAACTAACATCTGGAAGATAGCAGATATGGTTCTGGAACATTTTCTTTATTGAATAAATGGTATAATTATTATTATAGTACTTCCCATTGTAAAATCATGAATTGGCTTTCCCGTTTCTCTAACTTGGATGAAAAAACTCACATTTACTTAAGGAATATGTTTGGAGTTCCTACTCGTATAAAAAAATAACATTTTTGGAAATCTGATTATACTGCAAGCATGATTCTGAAGGTTTTACACAGCCCTGAGGCATAGATGTAGGTCATTTTGCCCCAGGTTGTCCCACTCTACAGTTTGAGTACTTAGCTATCTGCTGTGTGGCCTCAAGGTGATATAGTAACAGTGCATTCAGATTATGCATGCATTACTATTCTGTAAAACAAAGTTATATCGACATACTTGTCATTTTTCGGGTTTCCTACCAATCACTAAAGTGGCAGGAGCTGGCACCAAGTATACATCTAATAAACAGATGAGTTCAACTTCCCTTAGTAAACTGCTTTTCAGACGTTTAAAAAGTTAGTTCCTAAATGTGTCTTTTTCTTTCATGGAAGCTAGTAACATTTCAAATTTTCTGTAGTGATTAAATCTATTTAATTTTTAAGAGTAGTTGGTGAATTCAAACATTGTTTCAATCAGCTAGAACTGGAATGAAAATATCAAGTGAGACAATTACACTAAAAATGCAAATTATACATTTAAAATATTTTATGTTCCATGGCAGCTACCACACGTGGCACCATGAAGTATTCAATTTAATAAAAGTCCACCTCTTCTTAGAGCATTGGTTCTCACCTGGGGGCAAAACTGACAGTGTCTGGAGACATTTTGCTTGTGATGGGGGGTAGTGTGCTATTGGCATCCAGGAATGCTGCTAAACACCCTATAATGCACAGAGCAGCCCCCTGTAACAAAGAATTACTCAGTCCAAAATGTTAATAGTACCATGATCATGAAACCCTGTCTTAAGAGTATCTGTATGGTAACGCTTTTGTAAAAGTTATGTATGTATCCAGCAACACATGAGCCCTAGGAGAGTGCTTTGCCCATAATATGCTCTCACTCATTTTTGTTGGTTGGATTGGATAGAAAAGCATAAAATCTCATGTCTGCACCTTACAATGATTGTTTATTCACTTTGCTTCAGCATATATTCAATAATAGCTTTTCTACCAAATCATGAGAGTTGGTTATGTTAGTAGTAACTTTATCACATGATTAAACTTCTCATTTGCTTAAAAATCACCACCTTGAATGGGGAATTTTTGACTTCCTTTTAGTAACAAGAACAATTTAACTTTTCCATGCAAGGGGAATTATAGGCATGACAAGCAGTTTTTCCCCCCTTATCAAGGGCAGGAGTCAGGATTCACTGGTGTCATAAACTAGAGGCAAAACATAGTTTCCCACCCCAAATTTTAAATTTGAATATATACTTTTAATGAGCTGTTGTTGTTGTTTTAGGCTGTTGGTTAGGGTGCCCTCAAGTGTCTCCATGTAGTTATGTCTTTTCCCCCAGTGAGAACCTTAGCCTTTAGCCGTCATTTTAAGAACAGGAGTAAAGTAAATTACTTTATGCTTCTAGAGCGTCACTCATGCCAGAATAGCCCATGGAAGGCTTAGATCCAGATAAATTTGGTTTTCTGGAAACTGTCTTAAGAGTATACAAATGGGAAACCAGCACTTTTATAATCTTAAAATATATATGGATAGGCCACAGGAAACAGAGATGGTTACATTTTATAATTCTGTAGTTTGCTTATTTTGTACTTATCCAGGTTAATCCTAAACAGAAAGTAAGTTTATTTTATGCAAGAAAAGATATCTTGAAAAAAAAAAAGATATCTTGAAAGTTTTGGATGGCTAAATGAGGATTTGGGGCTAAAAGAAAAGTAGTCCATAACCTAAAAATATTGCTCCTGATGTTGAAACTCCATAGCATTTCTGTTATACTTCTTTGCTTCATATTACTTATGTGCATTTGTTTTACCACTTCACAAAAATTTTCTTTGTTTTACAAGCTGCAACATTTTCAAAGTTACTCCACACATAATTTCTCCATATTTCTGAGTGCCTCTGTCTCTCTTTCCC